>NC_092093.1:43592849-43695349 GCF_045679555.1 Salvelinus alpinus
GAAAATCACTTCAAATATAACTCTTACAAGAACTTTGTGAACTCAAATAAGATTTTTAATACAAATTGTATCACAATCTGGAATGTCCGCGGAACACACCCCGCGGCACACACACCGCGGAACACCCACCGCGGAACCCCCCTTTCCCAGAGCCTTAGCTCCTATATTTATACACACATAGCACTATGTCCATCCCTTATGCAAATGAAGTCTCCCTTCTCAAGTCATTCGCCACCACTATCCTCTAGTTCAAGCTTCCCGCTTGTTCACGCCCAATAACGCCCACATCTGCTCTCAGCTAGACTACAATGGTGGCCGGACCCTCCATCCTAGTGTGTCAGCATAATGTGTCAATGTACTCTTTGTTTTGTTTGCCTTTATTGGAATCAGCAGATTCTGTCTTATAAACCTCTGTTTAGAAGCAGCTGACTATGGATCCCTCTATCTTTAGTGTGTCAGCATAATGTGTCAATGTACTCTTTGTTCAGTTTGCCTTTATTGGAATCAGCAGATTCTGTACTATACGCCTTCTTTTTAGAAGGAGCTGACTATGGGTCCTTTTTATCATTAGTGTGTCAGGTCAGCAGACCATGTGTCTCCCCCTTTCATTAATGTGTCCAATTGTCTTAGGCATATTTCTCTAGTATGTGTCTTATTGGAATTGTCAGACTATATGTCTCTTCTACCATTAGCATCCAGTTGCCTTATGTTACTACTACAATCCCCCCTCTGGGGCTATTTAGCCACATAAATGATACAAATAAGACTTTGGGATAGTAAAAGAAAATACCTATGATAAACAAGAAAATACAAAAAATAAAAACAAAGTGAAGCATATAAACCAACTAGACCAAACATCTCCAATGTGAAATAGGAGTAAAAGATCTAATCAGAAACATAAAAAACAAAAACTAACTAGACCAAACATCTCCAATTGTCATAAGAGTAATAGATCAAATTTGGTATAAAAAATATAAGGATAAAATATTACATATTTGATGAAGCATGAGATATATCTAATTCTGTTGCTTTTTCAATGTTCTTATCTTGAGGTAGATCATTAGAGTTTATCAGAAAGTTTCAAATATCAGTAAAAACTCTCCTGACTGATGTCTCAGATTGCTTTGTTGGCACGGTGGTCTGCTTGGTAAGGGCAGTCGATGTCATCTAGTGGTAGCTACTGTGGTCGTCACAGCAGCCGCCACCCTTGTTGTTGTCACAGGTTCTTCCTGTTCAGGTGCAGGGGTAGGTCTTCACCTTCCACTGGTTCAATCTTGTTCATGATGAGCACCTACTCGTCTTTTTCTTTGATTCATGTCAGGTCACATCCTTTCGGGTCCCAAACGACTTCTCCCTTTGTTTGGTGATCTGTCCATCCACTGAGTGCAATCTCCGATAAGGGTTTGATCCTTATGATTGAGATAGACTTCAGTTCTCCTGCTTCTGTTATACATTGAGGTGGAACATAGATTCTAACCTTGTCAGTCTTTTTGGATTGTTCGGCTGATTCCATTCTTCTCTTCCTGCTCCCACCATACATCTTGATTGTGCATTAGTCTGTTGTTTCTATACTAGCATTCACTGTTGCTTCTGTTATGTCAATGTCATTATTCTTTTGTTGTTCTAACATCAATTGTCTGTAAAGGAGACCATTCAAAAGTTTAAAAGTCAATTGTGGGGAAATCCCCATTTTCTTCAGCTTGCAGGACTTTTCCTCCTCTTTCTTCACCTGAGGCTCCCTCCTCAGGCCGGACTTAACTTCCATCTGGAAGGTTTCAATTTTTTTTAGGGAAAAGATGTTCTCATTCTGTGCCATGTGAGGCCTCTCCTCCTCTTCTGGGTGCATTAGTCGGTGCACTTGTCGTATTTTGGCTTTCACTTGATTTGCTGTTTTCTTGGCTCCTCCCTGGCGTCTCAATCGTTTCCGCTGCTCCTGCTCCCTCCAGGCTCCCTCCTGGTGAATCAGCATCCTCAGTGTCCTCATCTCTATGTGGTTGTATCCTTCTCTCTGTTGGGACTCAGCTGCAGTGGTTCAGATGGTACCACATCTGGCTTCTTTTCACTTGGACGGCCGTTCTTGTTGCTTTGGCCACCTCATAGGGTCCATCTCTCCTCGGTTGATCCCACTTCCTCCGGAACACTTGAACGTGGACTAGATCTCCTGGTATCACTGGGAGAAGTCCTTCTGGTCCCCTTGGATCATCAGACGTAGAACCTCTCATCCTGGCTCAGGTTTCTGCCTTCTTTCTGTGAAGCATTCATACTTAGAGACTTATGGCCTCTGTTCTAAGATTGCACCATACATCCTCTTACTTCCATCACTCATCACACAACAAACAGACATTCCAGCTGAAGCTGGCGAACCCCTCTCCTTCTGGTTTCCTAAACATAAGACTTGGAAAACAACAGACAAAACATAACAGCATTGACAATGTTATGTGTTATGCATAAATATATTCATGCAAACTGAAATCTGAGACCATGACAATTCCCACTCTCTCTTTACCTGACTCTATGCCTCCAGGATACTTTTCTGCTGGACTCCACAAAAATAAAAGCCCTAAAAAGCTTCCTCATGCTTCCACCCAGTCTTCCCCTTTCGGCCACAGGTTCTGAGAGGTGTTCCCAAATCATGTCATTTTTACTTAGTTTCCCATCTACTCCATTTCAACTGATAATCATGTGCATAACCTACAATTAACATTCTCTCTTCTTGAATTAATTCAACACTGTATATGCTTTCATATCAATCCCTTTAACATGTTTGTTTAGAGTATAATATCCTATCATCCATTCTCTTTCACATGATGTATTAAAAATAAAACAAGTAGCCTCCAAACTCAACCCAGTATGTCTATAGTGGAATCTAATCTCTCTCTCTTTCTCTCTCTGATTCCACATCCTCTGTCATGGTGTTTTCAAGCTCACCCATTATTCAGCTGGACCTTACTTCTCGTGAGACTTATGCACCCACCAAAGAGAGACATAAAGAACTTTACCACTGCAGTGTTGTAAGAAGTATACCACCAGCCTGGTGTATCTTGATGTACACTCAGTCTCCAGAATGCAGCCCAAGCCCTTCCATTTCTGGCTGTTTTTTCCTGAGGACATACACACTAACACATGGGTTATTTCCTGACAACATTAGCAAGATCACTAAATCTTAAGTTTTAATAATAGCCCTATGTAACCATTCTGCCTCAAATACCTGGCCTCCTACCACAGAAATATTCATAATGATAATCAAATGATGGTCCCTACAGCAACTGCTGTAAAATACATTCTTAAAACATTCTCAAATCTTTTCTAATCAATTTAAAATAGATATCAGTCCCCCCTTAGGAACATATTCACAACCTTATGTTCCTCAAAACACAAATAAATTGACCAAACGAGAAAAAGAGAAAAAGAAATTACAATAATTGCACAGTTGCAATATTACCACTATTTGTAATGTAATTAAACCTGGGGAAAACGTCCATCCTTTTCAATCTATGCCAATGTTATTGTTGGTCTCTTTCGTCTTCATTCATGGGTATCTTCGCACAACAGACTACCTATTTATTCAATTGAACATTACATTTTATCATCCCAATTCCAATGACATTATAAAACGAAAGAAACAAAAAACCTTTAATCTAAAATTCTGTAAGTTCTGTCAACCTCCTTGTCTCAGGATTAGTTTCCAGAGCTTCCCTAAGCCTATTAACGTTAAACAGTTCTATATCCAAATAACTAAACAGTTATATTTTTTATTTTATACATTTTCCAACCCAATATTCATGATAACAATCCTTAGTGTTTACTTTAACTCAAATTTGACCTTATCTATTCAATACACAACATCCCTTTAATAATTAACATTTATACTAAACACTTTAAATACCAGTACTATCTATTTTCCCAATAGCCCTTTTGTCTCAGTTTCTCTCATGAGTGGCCTGATAATATTATACAGTTTGAATAGAGTCTAGTGTCTTAAACATTTTATAAGTATATCCCACCTGTTCCAACAATTTCTAGTAAAAGGTGATCAGTCTTTCACAGGAAATTCTTAGGATTCAGGGCATTTTGACACCATTAAAATGTTTCCACTCCCCTTTCTTTAGAAACAATTCAAATACATTTTTCAGAAAACATTTCCCTACCTTTTGCATACCCAATTTGAAACGGAATTGGAAAAAACCCTTCCAATAAATCTACTAATGTATATTCATTCCCAGTACATGGTGCACTTACTAGTAAACCATAAGCCAATAACACAAAGGAACTGGACTCACTTATCCAGAACTCCATTTTTTAGCCTTATCCAGATATTTTTATTTTTAAAGCGGCTGACTTTAACTAACTGCTTTCCACAGTAATGCAGTCTCCAATGACATTGTTGACCAGAGAAGATTAAAAAACCCTTTTTTTCCCTTATTCTTTCTGGAAAAGAAAGTGTACATATTGTTAATATTCACAACATTACCTTTTAGTCAGCAAACCAATAATTTTACTTATCCATAGATTTTATTCTAAAGCGTCTTTAACAGTTCCAGAGAATTGTGGTATAGAATGTCTAACAATTAAAATTCCATCGTTATTTTACTAGATGTCAAACGTGATCCAATACTTCTTCTTGACCACATATAAACTGTAATCTCTATGAAACACTCATTGTTCGCTCAGAGACTATACACCGACAAGTAAAAAATTCCATTCTCACTAACCTCAAACCAATTAGTTGTTTGTTATTTTGACAAGGAAATAAACTCTTGTATAGCGGCATTTCCTACTACCGCACTAAGTTCTAATGTCACATTACACTACCCGATATACCTATATCCAGAACAGAGAGCTATTTTCTTATTGGTTCTTAGATCTTGTCAATAGTTCTGCCAATCACCCGCACGTCTGCGAGGACTAGAGGAACCACACACACAACCTCATCGCAATGTATTTTCTGATGATAGAATGTTGACATAAGAACGCCTACAAATCGAGCTTCACATTTTGGTCCCATGCGACTATTTATTTATTTATTTTTCCTAAATACTCCCATGTATTTCTACACCTTTTATTTACTATTTTTCCGAGTTAGAGCCAATCTCCTTTCCAATTAATAATTCATTTGTCACATCACTTAATTTCTTTTATCGAAGCCTACTCTATACAGTACATACATTATTTCTGAATACTACAGCATCAACTCTACTCTGTCACAGGAGAGCTGCGCGCTCCCTCTCCTGGACGTTCTGCCTACATACACACACAACTCGTCTTTCCTTCCTAATCTTCTAGTTTTACACAGATCTACTCATTTCTTACAACATTATCATTCATCCTTTTATGTTTCATCCGTTCATTCAATCCCTTTGTTTTTACCTCAAAACAACTCAGTCTTTCTTTATTGACTTAATTCACTTCCTTCTACATAAGCCTAGACTTCTACAATATGACGAGACTACTGTCTAATCGGATCAGCTTGTCTTCATATCCTATTCAACCCCCAATACTTATCTTTTCTTCTATTCTTAGAGTAGTATTGTGGCGTGACCTACTGAATTACCAAACCCTGGTAGCTAGACAGAGCGGTTTTTTCTTCGCAGGATTTCTTTTGCATTTGAACGCCGCACAATCGGGCCAACGTTTTTCCTGCACCTACTACTTCACCCATACAATCCTCCTTTCAGAGCGGAAACTATGAATATTTATTTAACTACTGATTTATGTTTTGACCGTATAAGTTACTTTTGCAGTTGAACGCCGCACAATCGGGCCAACGTTTTCCTACAACCTACCGATTTATGCTTTGACCGTATAAGTTACTTTTGCAGTTGAACGCCGCACAATCGGGCTAACGTTTTCCTACAACCTACTGTTTTATGCTTTGACTGTATAAGCTACTTTTGCAGTTGAACGCCGCACAATCGGGCTAACGTTTTCCTACAACCTACTGTTTTATACTTTGACTGTATAAGCTACTTTTGCAGTTGAACGCCGCACAATCGGGCTAACGTTTTCCTACAACCTACTGTTTTATGCTTTGACTGTATAAGCTACTTTTTCAGTTGAACGCCGCACAATCGGGCTAACGTTTTCCTACAACCTACTGTTTTATGCTTTGACTGTATAAACTACTTGTTGTAGCCCTGCGCCTGAGCCCAGCCGCTCAACTAGAGAGTACAAACAGTTGCGCCGATCAGCCCACACAAGGCTGCTCAAAATGAATGGTCCGACGAGAGGGGCAGTCCGAATCACACACACCCGACACGAGTCGCCCGCTCAGGTTGACTGAGGTGTGTTTACGCACATCCCAAAACAGATCCTGATACGGTCGAACCCGGCCAAGCAGAATCAGACGGAACAACTCCCCCAATCAAACCAGACACATGAACCTGTCTCGAGCAGTCCAACCAGAACAAATGCCCGCTCCCCTCAGCCAAACACCCGACACAATCAAAGTTCACAGTTCCAGTTCACTCAATCTCTAGACATGCGCATTCATACAAAACCCAAACTCACACATGCATGCACATTTATTTGAATTCAAAAGTTCTTTCGTTTTTATCGTTTTTAGGAAATTTGAGAGAGAGACCTACATGACATTCCTCCCGCTGAGACAGGACTCTGAAGCAATCTACACAAACATTTCAACTATTGTAAGAACTTGCTTACCGTATATAGTTGGGTGGCCACCTCTGTTTGTTTAGATTGTCCAAAGAACCCATCATCAGCCAAGAACGTCCCAGTCCCTATCAGCTCCTGGCAAGCTCGCCAATTATGTCGTAGAAAATCACTTCAAATATAACTCTTACAAGAACTTTGTGAACTCAAATAAGATTTTTAATACAAATTGTATCACAATCTGGAATGTCCGCGGAACACACCCCGCGGCACACACACCGCGGAACACCCACCGCGGAACCCCCCTTTCCCAGAGCCTTAGCTCCTATATTTATACACACATAGCACTATGTCCATCCCTTATGCAAATGAAGTCTCCCTTCTCAAGTCATTCGCCACCACTATCCTCTAGTTCAAGCTTCCCGCTTGTTCACGCCCAATAACGCCCACATCTGCTCTCAGCTAGACTACAATGGTGGCCGGACCCTCCATCCTAGTGTGTCAGCATAATGTGTCAATGTACTCTTTGTTTTGTTTGCCTTTATTGGAATCAGCAGATTCTGTCTTATAAACCTCTGTTTAGAAGCAGCTGACTATGGATCCCTCTATCTTTAGTGTGTCAGCATAATGTGTCAATGTACTCTTTGTTCAGTTTGCCTTTATTGGAATCAGCAGATTCTGTACTATACGCCTTCTTTTTAGAAGGAGCTGACTATGGGTCCTTTTTATCATTAGTGTGTCAGGTCAGCAGACCATGTGTCTCCCCCTTTCATTAATGTGTCCAATTGTCTTAGGCATATTTCTCTAGTATGTGTCTTATTGGAATTGTCAGACTATATGTCTCTTCTACCATTAGCATCCAGTTGCCTTATGTTACTACTACACCTACCACGAGATCGAACCAGGATCTGTAGTGACGCCTCTAACACTGAGATGCAGTGCCTTAGACCGCTGCGTCACTCAGGAGCCCATAATAAAGTGGCACGTCAAAATCCCAGACACTGAAGTCCTCAGCCTTGTCGACATGATGAGCATTCACACACTGCTTATGAAAGCACAGTTCAGATGGGCGGGCCATGTGACCAGGACGCCTGCTACCTGTATCTCTAAGCAGATCTTCTTCGGAGAGCTGAAAAATTGGAAGCGAGCACAAGTTGGACCAAAGAAACACATTAAAGACACACTGTATGCGTCCCTCAAGAGCATTAACATTGATCTAAGGTCATGGGAAAGCTTCGCTCATGTTCGTCCCATCTGACGTAATCTCATCCGGGATGGTGCTACCACCTCTGAAACCAGCAGGACCAAAAATGCCATGGTGAAGAGACAACAGCGAAATACCATTATTAATTAAGAGTCTATTGACGCACCTGTATGTCAATCTAAGTAACATAATAAACAAATCCCCATCCAAATCCATCAGTTTAAGGTAGAAGTATCAGTTTTTTTGCACGGACTTCATCTCAATCCACCACATTCGCTTATGTCGGTCTTCCGCATCTTCAGTGAAAAGTGCCAGAGCTATAGCGGTTTTTGTCAGACCATGAGCCATCCCAAAAATCGGTGTTCTCACGAAAACGTCTGTAGCGTCCAAACGGTTTTGCCTACGTTGGTGCTCTACGATTCCAACCCCCACAAGTGTCACGGGACTCGTCTGAACTCGGTAACGCTGATGTGCCAACTATGTTAGCTTAGTGTATTTAGTGCTTTATCCGGGTAGCCGGAAAGTAGAGCATTGCAGTAGTCTAACCTAGAAGTAACAAAAGCATGGATTAATTTTTCTGCATCATTTTTGGACAGAAAGTTTCTGATTTTTGCAATGTTACGTAGATGGAAAAAAGCTGTCCTTGAAACAGTCTTGATATGTTAGTCAAAAGAGAGATCAGGGTCCAGAGTAACGCCGAGGTCCTTCACAGTTTTATTTGAGACGACTTTACAACCATCAAGATTAATTGTCAGATTCAACAGAAGATCTCTTTGTTTCTTGGGACCTAGAACAAGCATCTCTGTTTTGTCCGAGTTTAAAAGTAGAAAGTTTTCAGCCATCCACTTCCTTATGTCTGAAATACAGGCTTCTAGCGAGGGCAATTTTGGGGCTTCACCATGTTTCATTGAAATGTACAGCTGTGTGTCATCCGCATAGCAGTGAAAGTTAACATTATGTTTTCGAATAACATCCCCGAGAGGTAAAATATACAGTGAAAACAATAGTGGTCCTAAAACGGAACCTTGAGGAACACCGAAATGTACAGTTGATTTGTCAGAGGACAAACCATTCACAGAGACAAACTGATATCTTTCCAACAGATAAGATCTAAACCAGGCCAGAACTTGTCCATGTAGACCAATTTGCATTTCCAATCTTTCCAAAAGAATGTGGTGATCGATGGTATCAAAGGCAGCACTAAGGTCTAGTAGCACGAGGACAGATGCAGAGCCTCGGTCTGACGCCATTAAAAGGTCATTTACCACCTTCACAAGTGCAGTCTTAGTGCTATGATGGGGTCTAAAACCAGACTGAAGCATTTCGTATACATTGTTTGTCTTCAGGAAGGTAGTGAGTTGATGCGCAACAGCTTTTTCTAAAATTTTTGAGAGGAATGGAAGATCAAATCAAATCAAATTTTATTTGTCACATACACATGATTAGCAGATGTTAATGCGAGTGTAGCGAAATGCTTGTGCTTCTAGTTCCGACAATGCAGTAATAACCAACAAGTAATCTAACCTAACAATTCCACAACTACTACCTTATACACACAAGTGTAAAGGGATAAAGAATATGTACATAAAGATATATGAATGAGTGATGGTACAGAACGGCATAGGCAAGATGCAGTAGATGGTATAGAGTACAGTATATACATATGAGATGAGTAATGTAGGGTATGTAAACATAAAGTGGCATAGTTTAAAGTGGCTAGTGATACATGTATTACATAAAGATGGCAAGATGCAGTAGATGATATAGAGTACAGTATATACATATACATATGAGATGAGTAATGTAGGGTATGTAAACATTATAAGTGGCATTGTTTAAAGTGGCTAGTGGTACATTTTTACATAATTTCCATCAATTCCCATTATTAAAGTGGCTGGAGTTGAGTCAGTATGTTGGCAGCGGCCACTAAATGTTAGTGGTGGCTGTTAATTAACCTTTACAGGCCCGGCGTTCCGCTAGCGGAACTCCTCCCACATTCCACTGAAAAGGCGAAATTCAAAAAATATTTTTTTGAAATATTTAACTTTCACACATTAACAAGTCCAATACAGCTAATGAAAGATACACATCTTGTGAATCCAGCCAACATGTCCGATTTTTTAAATGTTTTACAGGGAAAACACCACGTATATTTATGTTAGCTCACCTCCAAATAGAAAAAAAGCACAGACATTTTTCACAGCACAGGTAGCATGCACAAAACCAACCAAACTAACCTAGAACCAACCAAACTAACCAAGAAACAACTTCATCAGATGACAGTCTTATAACATGTTATTCAATAAATCTATGTTTTGTTCGAAAAATTAGCATATTTGAGGTATAAATCAGTTTTACATTGCAGCTACCATCACAGCTACCGTCAAAAATAGCACTGAAGCAGCCAGAGTAATTATAGAGACCAACGTGAATTACCTAAATACTCATCATAAAACCTTTCTGAAAAATCGATGGTGTACAGCAAATTAAAGACAAACATCTTGTGAATCCAGCCAATATTTCCGATTTTTTAAGTGTTTTACAGCGAAAACACAATATAGCATTATATTAGCTTACTACAATAGCCTACCACACTACCGCATTCATTCATCAAGGCACGTTAGCGATAGCAATAGGCACGTTAGCGTTAGCGAATAAACCAGCAAAAGATATTAAATTTCACTAACCTTCATAAACCTTCCTCAGATGACAGTCCTATAACATCAGGTTATACATACACTTATGTTTTGTTCGAAAATGTGCATATTTAGAGCTGAAATCCGTGGTTATACAATGTGCTAACGTAGCATATTTTTCCCAGAATGTGCGGATATTTCTATTAGACTCTCACCTATTCTGACCAAATAGCTATTCATAAACATTACAAAAAAATACATGTTGTATAGGAAACGATAGATCCATTAGTTCTTAATGCAATCGCAGTGTTAGAATTCTAAAAATATCTTCATTACGACATAAGACTTAGTTATGGTAAGGGAATAACCAAAACCTGAGCGCAAAGCTACTAGTACACAGTTCGACAGATATATGAAATAGCATCACAAAATGGTTCCTACTTTTGCTGATTTTCCATCAGAATGTTGTACAAGGGGTCCTTTGTCCAGAACCGTCTTTGTTTGGATTCAGAACGTCGTTTTTCCCTCTTGAATTAGCAAGCACACTGGCCAAGTGGTGCTAAGCTCTCCTTCGTGAACAAACGCAAACAACGCAACATGCCTAACGTCCCGAATAAATTTCAATAATATAATAAAACTATATTGAAAAAACATACTTTACGATGATATTGTGACATGTATCAAATAAAATCAAAGCCGGAGATAGTATTCGCCCATAACGACAGCTTTCCAGTAGGCAATAACAGGTCCCTCCACGCGCCTTCCAGAAAACCTAAAATGGGGGACACGTCATTCCAAGAGGATGCATTATATCTCAGACCAAGATAATCAACTCATTTCTCCTCTCACTTCCTCTTGACATCTAGGGGAAGGTGATGACGTGCACGTTTGGTCATACGTATCAGGCCCATTTATAGGCAGGCCCTTGAACACAGCATCGATTTCAGACTTTCCACTTCCTGGTCAGAAAGTGTGCTGCCAAATGAGTTGTGTTTTACCCACAGACAAAATTCAAATGGTTTTAGAAACTAGAGAGTGTTTTCTATCCAATAGTAATAATAATATGCATATTGTACGAGCAAGAATTGAGTACGAGGCCGTTTAAATTGGGCACATTTTATCCAGGCTACTCAATACTGCCCCTTTGGCCCAAAGAGGTTTTAACAGTCTGATGGCCTTGAGATAGAAGCTGTTTTTCAGTCTCTCGGTCCCTGCTTTGATGCACCTGTACTGACCTCGCCTTCTGGATGATAGCGGGGTGAACAGGCAGTGGCTTGGGTGGTTGTTGTCCTTGATGATCTTTATGGCCTTCCTGTGACATCGGGTGGTGTAGGTGTCCTGGAGGGCAGGTAGTTTGCCCCCATTGATGCGTTGTGCAGACCTCACTACCCTCTGGAGAGCCTTACGGTTGTGGGCGGAGCAGTTGCCGTACCAGGCGGTGATACAGCCCGACAGGATGCTCTCGATTGTGCATCTGTAGAAGTTTGTGAGTGCTTTTGGTGACAAGCCGAATTTCTTCAGCCTCCTGAGGTTGAAGAGGCGCTGCTGCGCCTTCTTCACAACGCTGTCTGTGTGGGTGGACCAATTCAGTTTGTCCATGATGTGTACACCGAGGAACTTAAAACTTTCCACCTTCTCCACTACTGTCCCGTCGATGTGGATAGGGGGGTGCTCCCTCTGCTGTTTCCTGAAGTCCACAATCATCTCCTTTGTTTTGTTGAAGTTGAGTGTGAGGTTATTTTCCTGACACCACACTCCGAGATTCGATATAGGCTGATAGTTTTTTATATTTTCTGGGTCAAGGTTTGGCTTTTTCAAGAGAGGCTTTATTACTGACACTTTTAGTGAATTTGGTACACATCCGGTGGATAGAGAGCCGTTTATTATGTTCAACATAGGAGGGCCGAGCACAGGAAGCAGCTCTTTCAGTAGTTTAGTTGGAATAGGGTCCAGTATGCAGCTTGAAGGTTTAGAGGCCATGATTATTTTCATCATTGTGTCAAGAGATATAGTACTAAAACACTTAAGTGTCTTAAGTGTCTTAACTGTTCTATTACCAATGGCAGTAAGGATAGGTGAAATTTCACAAACATATACAATGTTGAAGTTTGAACAGGTCAGACTCAACATACCTAACTCTGTTCTCCCCATTGACGACCGTTGGTGAGCAGGCAAGAGGTGAGACTGGAGGTAAGGTCTTTGCCATCACCGCATTGATAGGCATTGCAGAGTAGATCAGCTCCTGGCCACTCGTCAAAGATACTTGTCAGTCACACACAAACACACACAAAGAGCACTGGTTACATGATCAATTATGGTTATGATTAGCATGGTGTAACCAACCAACCTGATTGCTGCATTAACTTCTCTGGGATATGTGGGACGCTAACGTCCCACTTGGCCAAAAGCCAGTAAAAATGCAGAGCACCAAATTCAAATAAATTACTATAAAAATCTAACTTTCATGAAATCACACATGAAAGACACCAAATTAAAGCTACACTTGTTGTGAATCCAACCAACATGTCTGATTTCAAAAAGGATTTACGGTGAAAGCACACCTTGCGATTATGTTAGGTCAGTACATAGCCACAGAAAAACACAGCCATTTTTCCAGCCAAAGAGAGGAGTAACAAAAAGCATAAATATAGATAAAATGAATCACTAACCTTTGATGATCTTCATCAGATGACACTCATAAGACTTCATGTTACACAATACAAATTAAATCTGAATGGTTTGTCCTCGGGGTTTCGCCTGCTAATATGTTCTGTTATACTCACAGACATGATTCAAACAGTTTTAGAAACGTCAGAGTGTTTTCTATCCTAATCTACTAATAATATGCATATCTTATCTTCTGGGGATGAGTAGCTGGCAGTTGAATTTGGGTAAGCTTTTCATCCAAATGTGAAAATGCTGCCCCCTATCCTAGAGAAGTTAACCGTTCTATTTCACTTCAGATATCATGATATGTGAAGTGAAATAGAATGGTAAACGGAGCAATCAGGCTGGTCCTACCAGGCTAGGTTACAAAGGTTTAGGTGAATTGGGACAAAACTCAAAACTGTTTTGACGTTTGACCAGGTCAAATGACACCAACCTGATTTAAGTGTCCTCCCTGTTCCATTTATAAGAATGCTCACAGCGAAGGCTTGTCTGCATGGAGTCCAGTTGAAAATAGGGGGGACATACATTTGAACTGTTCCTTAGACCATGGTTTAAACCATTGGTCTAACATGGCTAACTTTCTCATAGGCCAAACTGAACAAATTAGCCATGATGCTGAAAACTGCCAACTGAGCAGATAATTATAAGCAAAAGTTCACAAGTATGGCCCCAGAGAGTCGAGGACAAACAAACACTGGTCTGTGGTGAGCACTGTGTATGAGTGTGGGATAAACAACAACAAAAATGTTCATATTGCCACTAACTTTAAAACCTCTCTGGGATATGTGGGAAGCTAGCGTATGGCCAACATCCAGTGAAAATGCAGAGCGCCAAATTCTAATAAATTACTATAAAAATTTTACTTTCATAAAATCACACATGCAATACACCAAATTAAAGCTATACTTGTTGTGAATCCAGCCAAACGTGTCAGATTTCAAAAAGGCTTTACGACGAAAGCACACGAAACGATTATGTTAGGTCAGTACATAGCCACAGAAAGACACAGCCATTTTTTCAGCCAAAGAGAGGAGTCACAAAAAGCATAAATAGAGATAAAATGAATCACTCACCTTTGATGATCTTCATCAGATGACACTCATAGGACTTCATGTTACACAATACATGTATGTTTCTATTTACAGAAATACTCATAATAAACATTGATAAAAGATACAAGTATTAAACATGGCACTTTAGATAAACTTCTCCTTAATGCAACCGCTGTGTCAGATTTAAAAAAAACTTTACGGAAAAAGCACACCATGCTATAATCTGAGTACAGCGCTCAGAGCCCAAATAAGCCATAAAGATATCCGCCATTTTTTGGAGTCAACAGAAGTCAGAAATAGCATTATAAATATTAACTTACCTTTGATGATCTTCATCAGAATGCACTCTCAGGAATCCCAGTTCCACAATAAATGTTTGTTTTGTTCGATATAGTCCATCATTTATATCCAAATACCTCCTTTTTGTTCTCGCGTTCAGTACACAATCCAAACTCACGACGCACGGGCAAGTGCATGCGAAAGTTCAGACGAAAAGTCATGTTACAGTTTGTAGAAACATGTCAAACGAAGTATAGAATCAATCTTTAGGATGTTTTTAACATAAATCTTCAATAATGTTCCAACCGGAGAATTCCTTTGTCTGTAGAAATGCGATGGAACGCAGGTCTCTCACGTGAGCGCGCATGACCAGCTCGTGGCACTCTGGCAGGCCCCTGAATCAAAGATCCCTCTTTCCCCCCTCCTTCACAGTAGAAGCATCAAACAAGGTTCTAAAGACTGTTGACATCTAGTGGAAGCGTTAGGAAGTGCAAAATGACCAATATCCCACTGTATTTTTGATAGGCGATTTGAAAAACTACAAACCTCAGATTTCCCACTTCCTGGTTGGATTCTTTCTCAGGTTTTTGCCTGCCATATGAGTTCTGTTATACTCACAGACATCATTCAAACAGTTTTATAAACTTCAGTGTGTTTTCTATCCAAATCTACTAATAATATGCATATATTAGCAACTGGGCGTGAGTAGCAGGCAGTTTACTCTGGGCACCTTATTCATCCAAGCTACTCAATACTGCCCCCAGCCATAAGATGTTAAAGTATGCTTTACTAAATATGGTTTTATATATAAACCTGGAGAAGTCAAAGCACCTTGAGGGTGCTATCGCTACCCCAGAGTGTAATGTGGATTTGAGCAAAAACATCTAAAAAATGCTAATTCAGTCAAGTCAAACTCTGAAATGACAGCTAACTAGCTGCCTTTTCATTTGTTTTAGCTGTTTTGCTTTGACATGTATATCCATGTTAATGATGCTGCTACATGATTTCGCCTGGTCAGAAAATGACTAGCTGTCTTGTCCGACACCAGACAGGGTAGATTGAATCGGTGTGGCAAACATCAATGTTTCTACAAGCCTCTGCTCTTGCAAACTAAATGCTACTGTAGCCAGAGCAAAAGGTAATAATGTGTTTAATAAAAGCATACACTCTTAGAAAAAAAGGGGTTCTATATACACGATCTAGGATCTTAATTATTTTGTTGCCGAGAATTTTTTTCCTGCACTGCAGTAAATGCAAGCGTATAGTGTATTTTAGGTTTTAAAAAGCTTCTAAAGCTTGTAATTTACACTTTAACATTTCAGACTTGATTTGCCCTAACGAAAAATGTATTAACCCCTACAAAAATGTCCATCCATAAACCACATTTCCTGTTGCTACAGGATTGTTTTCCTGCTTTAGTAAACTGGGTCAAATTATGAGCCTACATCCGTAAAACCTTTTGGTCTGTCACGACTCCGACCGAGGCAGGCTCTCCTTCCCGTTCGGGTGGCGCTCGGCGGTCGTTGTCACTGGCCTATTAGCTGCCACTGATCCTTTTCTCCCCCTCCTTATGTGTTCATTGGTTACACCTGTTTTGTGTTTGTTCTTAATTAGTTGGGCTTATCAGTCAACCGGCCCGCCCGTTTCTTTGTGCGGGATTGTTTATTGTAAGCTTGGTGTTTGTTAGTCTGACGTTACATGTTTGTGTTGGAGTACATTTTCTGAACTGTTTTCGTTCCCCGTGTCTGGGGCAGTTTATTGTGAGCACCCAGTGTCAAGTGGGGTGGCCGTTGTTTATCCGTGGTTCATTAAATGAACGTTATCATTGAATCCTCTGTCTTCCTGCGCCTGACTTCGCACTCCGACACCCAGTCTTTACACGGTCAATTTAAACTTCAACTGCATTCCAGTATGTTGACGCAAGAGGACTGTAGCTGAACTTGCTAATAGCCTACCAAAAAGCATATTTTTTTTCAATTTATTAACTTATGCAAAGTTAATTGTTTAATTCAAATATATGAAGCCAAAGTCATATGATAAACTATTGGCTAGATACAGTGCATTTGGAAATCATTCAGACAACTACACTTTTTCCACATTTTGATATGTTACAGCCTTATTCTAAAATGAATTAAATAAAGGTTTTCACTCATCAATCTACACACAATACCTCATAAGTGAAAACAGGTTTTTAGAAATGTCAATAAAAAACAGAAATACCTTATTTACCTATTTAACAATTCAGACCCTTCCCTATGAGACTTGAAATTGAGGTCAGGTGCATCCTGTTTCCATTGATCATCCTTGACATGTTTCTACAACTTGATTGGAGTCCACCTGTGGTAAATTAAACTGATTGGACATGATTTAGAAAGGCACACACCTGTCTATATAAGGTCCCACAGTTGACAGTGCATGTCAGAGTAAAAACCAGGCCGTGAGGTTGAAGGAATTGTCCATAGAGCGCTGAGACAGGATAGTGTCGAGACACAGATCTGGGGAAGGGTAACAAAAAATCTCTGCAGTAATGAAGGTACCCAAGAAAACAGTGGCCTCCATCATTCTTAAATGAAATAAGTTTGGAACCACCAAGACTCTTCCTAGAACTGGTCACGGTTGGTTGAAAGAATGCCAAGAGTGTGTAAAGCTGTCATCAAGGCAAAGGGTGGCTACTTTGAAGAATCTCAAATATAAAATATATTTTGATTTAACACTTTTTTGCTTACTACACGATTCCATGTGTTATTTCACTATTTTGATGTCTTCACTATTATCCTACAATGTAGAAAATAATAAAAGTAAAGAAAAACCCTGGAATGAGTAGGTGTGTCCAAACTGTTGACTGGTACTGTATGTCTGCATAGCATTTTGTTTTCATTTTGGCAGAAAATCCTTACTTTTTTCTTCTCAGACAATAACCCATAGGCTACTGTACTGTTCCATAAAGAAGTCAGCCAGAGTTGGTTCCCAAATGTAATGTGGACCATCATTCAAATGAAGATGCATCCCTAGCCACCAGTGCTGCGGTAATGTGGGCTGGTGTGGCTGAAATACCAGGGCACAATTTTTGTCCCAGTCTACTCTGACATGCATTGTTTTTTAATGTATTATTTCTTACTCTACACTCACAATAACATCCGCTAACCATGTGTATGTGAACAATAACATTTGATTTGATTTCTTTAGCCAGCTCCCATTATTATTATTGATATGAGTCAAACCCCCTCCATACAAGTCCACATGCACAGGATGAAACGAGACGTGATTATGCCAGTGACCCTCGTATTTAGAAACATTTGAGTTATTTCACTGTAACAGTTGTTTTCCTTTTCATTTGATTACAAACCAAGCCCTCAGTAGGCCAACTAATTAGGATACCCTACTATAACGATGGATGGTTTAACAGCACTGCGTCGGGTGTCTTTTCTTCCTGGTCATGCATTAGCCAAGTAGCCTATCCATAAACTGTTTTTAAATGGTCTACTCGTGAGAGTGTCTTGACATATTTTGGAGGCTTTTGCCATCATCCTTTTATCCTGATTCACAATTCACATAGGCCTACAAACTTAATTTTGCTTCTATCCATCCTCATTTCCAAAGAGCGCCTCGTCAAGTTACCAAAGACGCAATCCTCCAAACGTATTTCAATTATTCAGTCCTATAATGCAATGTCAATGGTGGATAGGCCTACATGTACTGTATATCTTACTTATTGATAAGTGGCTCACATATACAACACAATTGTATTATTATAAAGTCATGTATATCCCTATACTTGTTGAAGCCAATAACAAAGTTTTAATTAACAATGTTGACTGCCAACGCCCCTTACATACTGTATTTAGCAAAAACTGGATGTATTTTAGGCTACTGTTGCCATTATTCGCTACTGTATCCTATGCTATTTAATAAACGGTATCAATCTCCAATTGACTAGGATGAGAATATTCCAGTAAATTGGAGTTGACTGTCAATAACCTGCACAACATGAGACATCTGCATGCAGTATTAAGACATGGAACACGTTGATTGGCCAGTCAATGGTCAAACCCTCGTCACACCTAGAACTTATTCATTCATCAAAACCCTGTGTCACACCCTGATCTGTTTAACCTGTCTTGTGCTTGTCGCCACCCTCCACCAGGTGTCTCCTATTCTTCCCCATTATCCCCTGTGTATTTATACCTGTGTTGTCTGTTTGTCTGTTGCCAGTTCGTCTTGTTTTGTCAGGTTTTACCAGTGTGTTTCCCATTTCTCCAGTTCTTGTTTTCTATTCTTCCCTGTTCCAACCTTTCTGCCTGTCCTGACCCTGAGCCTGCCTGCTGTTCTGTCCCTGATTGACTCTGCCTTGGATTATGAACCTTTGCCTCCCCTCGACCTGCCCTTTTGTTATAATACATATTCTGAGAACTGAACAATCCGCCTCCTGTGTCTGCATCTGGGTCATATCCTGTGTTGTGATACCCCGCCTTTTCGTGCCACTGCCAACTACTGCGGCCATAATTCCCGCTGTGAAAATAGCTAAACTATTTCTGACACACCCCCAGACCTATAGCACGACCACCCGTGCTAAAGTTTGTCATTGCGTTAGGTTTGCTCAAATAGAGCCCGTAGAGAGATACAGAGACTGAGGGAGAGACAAAGACGAAAGAGGAGCCATGTGAGCAATAAATCATGTAAACAAGTCATGTAGTGTGTGTGTGTGTGTGTGTTGGGGGCAGAACCAGGTCAGTGTGAGCAGGAGGGAGCACCAGGCAGGAGAATCAGTGTGTGTGACTACAGAGTGTCTAAATCCAAAATGGCACCCTATTCCCTATATAGTGCACTACTTTTGACCAGTCTTATGGGCCCTGGTCAAAAGTAGTGCACTGCATAGGTAGTACGCTGCCATTTAGGATGCATATATTGGTTAACAGCTGCTGGCTAATGACTGTCTAATCCTTTGGGCCCCTTCTCCCATGGAGCAGCATGGGCTCACTGGAGCCGGGGTTCACACACACACACACACACACATATATGCAAGTACACACACACACACTCTCTCCTGGAGCAGCCTGGGCTCACTGAAGCATCAGAGGCCTGCTGTACATTACTGCTGCCTGTATATCCTGCTGCCAGTGCCACAAACCACCCGCTCCCCACCCAACACAAGTTTCTATTTGTTCATTATTTGGATCGTGTCTGCCTACTGACCTGCCACCTAGAAGACACAGTAAGTCCCAAAGGGCACCCTATTTCCTATATAGTGCACTACATTTACCAGAGCCCATGGGCCTTTGGTCAAAAGCAGTGCACTATACAGAATAAGGTGCCATTTGGGACAAATAAGCTGACAAAGCAACAGACAAAGGAACTGGTTCCTATTCTTTGTTTACTGAGTCGACTAGCAGAGCAGGATATGTAGATTCAATGAGCTGGTCAATGAATCAATCCTTCAATCCATCCGGTCAATTTTGTTTAGAATGTTGTCAATTTATTAAACCTATGACTGCACAACAAGAGTATTTGGCAAGATATTGATCATAATAGATGTAAGAAAGTAGGCTTCAGCAATGTAACCTTCACACAAAATATGTCTCTTTGCTCATCGTTAAGCAAGTTAAGGATACCAAACCACCAACAAAGTTTCCCATACGTTGAACGAATGGGGAATATTATTTTCAATTGGTCTGGTGCAGTAATTGTACACATTGTTTTCTGCCTTGGCAATCGATCAACTCTTGATCTATCCTCTCCCAACCTTCCAGTTTATATTTGACTGAGTCTGCCTCGTAGCGGAACAAAGTAATGAATGCAGAAAGGGTGGTCTGTGTGCGTGTGTAGCAAGCGCAAACACAGACCTGTAACAGCGCAGTGTAATGAATGTGTAGAAACATTCCCTAATCCCCCATAAAGTCCTGCCATCGATCGGAGCTAGCTGTGTTTTCATGTGTATGAATAGACAGGCAGCAGCGAGGACACATCTCCAACTCTCCATTACCAAAAGCACTGAGCTCCAAGAGACACTAAAGGCAAGGTTTTGCATCCCAAATGGCACCCTATTCCCCATGGGTCCTGGTCAAAAAGGGAATTGGGCTCCAAGACAACACTAAAGACAATGTTCTGATTGGCTCTCAGTGGTAAAGGTGGATAAGCAAATACACATGCAGTAACTTCAAGTTTTTGTCTGATTTTCTCTGTGCACATAATGTATAGGCTACATTGTGTGTGTGTGTGTGCTTGCAAATGAACTGGGAAATTATATATATATATATATATATATATATATATGAGAGGTTGAATTTATTGCTTATAGTTTCTTTACAGTTTTTTCGGTAAAGGCACACACACAGTAAAACATAATGACTCCTTGTCTGCGTACCAAATGGCACCCTGGGCTCTTGTGAAAAGCAGTGCACTAAATAGGGAATAGGGTGATGTCTGGGGCTCAACCCTTAACTCTCTAAGACACAAACAACCACTTCTAGCTGTGCTACTTACTGTGTTGAATGTATTGACTGGACATTGATGCCCCTCAGAGACATTTACTCTATGTATTTACACATGTACTGCATGTCTGAGTGAGTGTGTGAATACGGTCTCAACTTTGTTCCCTTTACAAAACTCTGAAATATGGACCGAACCAAGTCGATGAAAAATAGTTCATCATTGTCTGCCTAATCATCTACTAATTGTTGGCGACTATTAATTGTTGGCCCACAGCCTATTATACCTGCTGTTCACCCCCCCCCCCCCCCCCCCATTAATCAATTTAATAAAGGGGGCTACATTTATTCCACATCATCACTCTTGTTTAGTTATTAAAGGGATACTTCACACAAATTACAAAATTACATATCGGTTTCCTTGGACAACGTTTTCACATGCTAATGTTTCAGCATTTGTGGCACAAATTCCATTCAAGCCATTGGGACTGATATTAGATAATAATATATATTTTTAATGTTTTTATTCATGTTCAAATCATCTAGAAGTGACTTTGTTAAGCTTCACAGTAACTTTTAGATCACTTTGGATGATTTGGAAATGATGCGCAAAAAATGCTAATATCATGACTTGAATCGGATTTGTGCTACAAATGCTAAAACATTCTCATGTGGAAATAGTGCCAGGGAAACTAAACCAAAGCATGGATTGCTGTCATACCTTGTCCATAGACTGCTTACAGGGTAAGAAAACCAATGTGTAATTTGGATTAGCTATCCCTTTCATTTATTTAGCCACTAATTTCACTCCAGGAATAACAGCCGACTGGCTCTCTCTCTTCGATGGGCTGACTATTGAATAAATCAATCTAAAGGAGCCCGGCCACTCTAAAGCACAAACAAACCCAATTAATGTGTGTGTCTGTGTGTGCATGTCTGTGATAATGTGTGGGTATGCACATAACCCACCTATCATTTCAACGAATAATTCTAAGTTAATTTTTTACGATCTTATTTTTTTCTGTATGGTCTTCTACAGTAAATCAACATTAGGGCTACCGTTTATTAAAATAATCATGATGACTATGACACTGTCATAGATAGCGTTGATCATGATTTTTGGAAGATAGCTGCACATATGGTATGAAATAGAACACACTGCTATGAACTTATCAGTGATAAACAGGCTGCTAACATCTCAACAAAAGCAAGAAAAGGTTGGAATTTCCTTGTGGTTTTTTCCACGGCTTTGAGAGAAAGCAACTTCCAGAAAGCACTTCCAGACAAATTGATAGCATGCGGATAAAAGTCAGATGTAACAACAGAAATAACACTCAAATGTCTTCGAAAGCATTGATACGTCTGTTAATCAGTATTCAGTCAGCACACTGTCAACTGTCCATGCTGCAGGCTGGTGTGTGTGTACGTGTAGGATGGAAATCTGACCCCGCAGGACCTAAGCTTCAGGCGTCTGTTGACACATCAGAGGATCTGACAACCCACAACCTGTCCATCAACATCACAATGGTTTAAAAAACTTATGCTCTAGTTTAACCTTGCAGCGTGTGTGTGTGTCTGCTTATATTTAAATGAGCACCCGCCACGTCCACATGTGTAAGAACTGACACCAGGTGAAATGTTTTGTTTTCGGGGCATTAAAACTAACTTGGTTAGATGAAAATCATCTTGTGAAGCAGCTCATCAGTGACATGATCACATGTGCAGACGTGGAGTGCTCTCTAGCATGTTGTTATAGAAGAGACTGTGCAGCCATACGGGGGGGAGGCAGCTGGCAGAAAAGCAGAAGCAGAGCACAGAGCTAGCTGTCAGGAGCATGGCTGTCTTTGGCGTTTTCTAAGAGAGAACTCAATGGGGAAGCACCTTCCTTCTTCGCATGGGGGTGGTGTTTGTGTTTGGGGGAGGTGCATTATGGGGTTCTTATGATTCCTTTAAAGGGGTGGAAAGAGTACTGTAGTAAAGACTCTACTTTGTCTTAGACTTTTTTAGTTCCTTTAATAGCACTTTTTGGTTTAACTGTCCCTTTGCACCCACTTTTGCACATCACTTAACCTGCACTGTGAATGGAAAAGAGGAAAGCCTTTCTGGATTATTGATGTTTGATGAAGAATTTCTCCCGACCCATGTAAATGCGATGCGAGCTTATGTACAAAAGCCACTTCAATGTCCTAAATGTAAAAAGTTTGGTCAAGTGTTTCCAAATGAAATATGATTGTTGAAGAGTCTGAGGATGCACGGTGTTGCAATTGTGATGGGAATCACGTTCCAGAGTTCCCTGACTGTCCTGTTAGACTGAAAGAGGTAAAAGTAGGAAGGATCGGGGCTGTTGAGAAGGTCTCCTATGCAGAGGCAGTGAAAATTGTTGACGCAGCGAGTAGAGATGATGAAGCTATGGCAGTGCATAGAGCACAACAGTCTGTGATGTCAGTCAGTTGAGAGATACTTTCCAAAGGCACTGTACGTTAAACAATTGGACTCCTAGCTAACTAGCTAGCTAGCACTGCATAAATAACCTTTATGCAGTGCTTTAAGCAAACCTTATCAAAGACAATAAGCTAACTAGCTAACCATATGCCTTGCTCTAACCTAACGTTTCAACCTTAATTAACGGACAGTAATGGTGACTTCTGTTTGCAAGTCCATAACTATGTATGTTATTATTATACTTTGTGATCCAGACTCTTACGCTGGATCTTATTTTTCCTTCAACCAGCGAGATCTTTGCAAATCTGGGAGAATTCTGATCCATTGGCAAAGAGGGTGAATAAACATTGTCTTGTCACCAAATAAAATCAGTGCCAATTCATGTTCTGGGCACATATTCATAAAGCGTCTTCGATTAGGAGTGCTGATCAAAGGTCAAGTCCAATCTGTTTATAATCCTAAATATGGACCCTGGTATTGATGAATGACCAGGGCCCATCATATCACTTCCTGGTATGGCAACTGCTCGGCCTCCGACCTGCAAGGTGTTACATAGGGTAGTGCGTACAGCCCAGTACATCACTGGGGCCAAGCTTCCTGCCATCCAGGACCTCTATACCAGGTCAATCAAATGTATTTATAAAGCCCTTCTTGCATCAGCTGATGTCACAAAGTGCTGTACAGAAACCCAGCCTAAAACCCCAAACAGCAAGCAACCCAGGTGTAGAAGCACAGTGGCTAGGAAAAACTCCCTAGATAGAATCCTAGAGAGGAACCAGGCTATGAGGGGTGTCCAGTCCTTTTCTGGCTTATAACAGAACATGGCAAAGATGTTCAAATGTTCATAGATGACCAGAAGGGTCAGATAATAATAATCACGGTGGTTGTAGAGGGTGCAACAGGTCAGCACCTGAGGAGTAAATGTCAGTTGGCTTTTCATAGCCGATCATTCAGAGTATCTGAGGACAATTTTAACACGCTACGCACTTCAGCACTCGGCGGTCCCGTTCTGTCCCGTTCTGTGAGCTTGTGTGGCCTACCACTTCGCGGCTTACCCATTGTTGTTTCTAGAAGTTTCCACTTCACAATAATATCACTTACAGTTGCAGGGCAGACATTTTACGAACTGACTTGTTGGAAAGGTGTGACGGTTCTACATTGAAAGTCACTGAGCTCTTCAGTAAGGCCATTCTACTGCCAATGTTCGTCTTTGGCGATTGCATGGCTGTGTGAGCCGGCTCCAACGTTCACCTACAAGAGCTGGCTCTTAGAGCCGACTCGTTCGCGAATGACCCATCACTATGTGTAGCGACACAGAATGTAAGCTCATGAGATCAGCATGGTTCGTACGAGGCTAACTTCCGTCATCCTGGGTAAGCAAAGCTTGCATTGCATCGCCTCTTCTGTGCTTGAAGGAGAACTGGTCAGACTCCTCTGTCTCCATTGTTTTCAAACACAACGCTTTGATAAAAACCATTCCTCTCTTTCACGACAAGTTATTTTTTGCATCTTCCAACCACCATCGTTCCATTCGATAGAACGGCATGATTTAATTGGCCTGTATTGGCGCACTGCATGAAATTTGAGCAGTTTTTTTCTGGCTCCGAGGGGCTAGAAAACTTTCCATGTGATCATGATCTACTATTATGCTTAGCCCCAATTGTACTCTGTAACAGATGGTTTTCAAAAGGTAGCGAAGAACAGTACTTCATTCAAAACATACTTAAATAAAAGTAAAAAATACTCAAAGTACAAGTACTCGGGAAAGCAACTCAATTACATTAACGAGAGTATTTGAAATTCGTTAATTCAACCCCTGATCCTTTATTTGTCTGTTTTTGTGGAACACTTACAATGGATTCATAATCCAAAATATGAGAGGTACTGATATTTTGTATTTTTACAAAATAGTGATAGATAGTTCACTTCTAAGTGAGGTTGACTTTCCGCACACACGCACACTGAACCAGTCCCCAGAGCGACCAACATAGGACATTCTTTGGTCTGAGGTTTGAGTGGCAGTACATTAGCCTCTGGAGATGAAGGAATATCAGTCTCCATCCAGTGTTTGTCTACATAGTCATCCGTCCACACCATCTAAAGAACACTCAAACTACAACAGCAAAGAGTTAAAGTTGCACTATGCAGAAATCACTCCGCCATTTCCTGGTTGCTAAAATTCTAGTAGTTTGCCTAATTTCGGTTTATGTGACGAAATAAGTACAGTGTAGATAACCATTGTACCATCTAAACCGCTGTGAAATATATTTTGCATAACCAAAAATAAGTATTGTTGTTACACCAGCTGTTTGAAGCTGGTGTACAAAACTGAAAGTAAAAGACTTATGAATGGGAAGCATAGAAATAGCTTACATAGAGCAGATCTACCACTTCTTAGAGTTGCTTTCAAGTAGAATGGTAGATCTATAACTCACATTTTTATATGAATTTGGTCGGGTCACCCAAAAAGTTACCTTAAAACTTCTTTGGGACTGGGGGGCAGTATTGAGTAGCTTGGATGAATATGGTGCCCAGAGTAAACTGCCTGCTACTCAGGCCCAGAAACTAGAATATGCATAGAAAACACTCTGAAGTTTCTAAAACTCTTTGAATGATGTCTGTGAGTATAACAGAACTCATATGGCAGGCAAAAACCTGAGAAAAAATCCAAACAGGAAGTGGGAAATCTGAGGTTTGTAGTTTTTCAAGTCATTGCCTATCAAATATACAGTGTCTATGGGGTCATATTGCACTTCCTAAGGCTTCCACTAGATGTCAACAGTCTTTAGAACCTTGTTTCAGGCTTCTACTATGAAGAGGGAGCGAATAAGAGCTGTTTGAACCAGGGGTCTGGCAGAATGCCATGAGCTAAGTCTCGCGCGCAGCCGTGAGCGCGAGCTGCGTTCCCTTTAATTTCTAAAGACAAAGGAATTGTCCAGTTGGAATATTATTGAAGAGAATACCTTCTTCGCCGGCTTTGAGGATAACACAGTGCCACCGATGTGGCCCGACCCCGAAGACTGTGGGCTCTTGTTCTCCATGACCGACGTAAGAAGTGGGGCTGGCTGGAGTGTTTACGAACATATTCAATCTGTCCCAGTCTGCTGTCTCCACTTGCTTTATGGTGTCCACCATTGTTCCTGTACCCAAGAAAGCAAAGGTAACTGAACTAAAGGACTATCGCCCCGTAGAGCTTAGAGGCTAGTTAATTAAGGATAATTTCACCTCCACCTTACCTGACAGCCTAGACCCACTTCAATTTGCATACTGCCCCAATAGAGCCACAGATGATGCAATTGCCATCACACTGCACACTGCCCTATCCCATCTGGACAAGAAGAATACCTATGTAAGAATGCTGTTCATTGACTACAATTCAGCCTTCAACACCATAGTACCCCCAAGCACATCATGAAGCTCGGGGCCCTGGGTCTTAACCCTGTGCAACTGGGTCCTGGACTTCCTGACGGGCCGCCTCCAGGTGGTGAAGGTAGGAAACAACACCTCCATTACGCTGATCCTCAACAAAGGGGTGTGTGCTCAGCCCCCTTCTGTACTCCATGTTCACCCATGACTGCGTGGCCACACATGCCTCCAACTCAATCATCAAGTTTGCAGACGACACAACAGTAGTACACCTGATTACGAACAATGACGAGACAGCCTACAGGGAGGAGGGGAGGGCCCTGGCTGAGTGGTGCCAGAAAAATGACCTCTCCCTCAACGTCAACAAAATGAAGAAGCTGGTTGTAGACTTCAGGAGACAGCAGAGGGAGCACACCCCCAACCACATCGACAGGACCATAATAGAGAAGGTGAAAGGCTTGAAGCTCCTTGATGTACACATCACTGACAATCTGAAATGGTCCATTCACACAGACGGTGTGGTGAGGAAGGCGCAACAGCACCTCTTCAACCACAGGAGGCTGAAGAAATTTGTCTTGGCCTCTAAGACCCTCACATACTTTTACACATGCACAATTGAGATCATACTGTCAGGCTGTATCACTGCCTGGCACGGCAACTGCACTGCCCGCAACTGCAGGGCTCTCCTGCATCTATCTCAAGGCCATCAGACTTTTAAATAGCCATCACTAGCCGGCCTCCATCCAGTACCCTGCCCTGAACTTAGTTACTAGCCGGCTACCACCCTGTTACTCAACCCTGCACCTTAGAGGCTGCTGCCCTATGTACATTGTCGTGGAATCACTGGTCACTTTAATAATGGAACACTGGTCACTTTTTAATAATGTTTACATACTGCTTTACTCATTTCATATGTATATGCTGTATTCTACTGTATTCTAGTTACTCCAACATTGCTGTACAGGGCTCTGTAGCATCCAACCGATGCTAGACATTCAGATATCCAAAGTTTTTTTTATTTGTCAAATTCTAAAATACAGGGGAGTGTACACTATTTAATGCTAACTCAAGAGAACTGGGAATTCAACAAGAATGTTATATGGTTTAGTGTGTCTCAGGTGTAGAGACACACAAGTGCAGAGAACTGTAGCTACAGATTGTTACACCAGATAATGATTTACCAAAAATGTCTGCAGACATGTTGTCTACTTCAAGTCTTCTCTCATTGGTTAAGAGGTTTTAGGACAGGTGAGAGTCCATCCCAAAGTACTGCAGGTCATAATGGCAGAGACCTGTCTTGATCAATAAGTGAGAAGACTTGAAATAGACATGATGGCGGCACACTTATTGTTGGATTTCTTTATGGAGAAAAACAATGATTTTAATAATGGTGCATTTTCTAAATTCAAACTGACCCTCTGCAACTGGACACAGACATTTTATGAGACTCCTGTTTCCCCGAATCGAGGGTGAAGTTCAGGGAATACTTGTAAAGCTGTGGGATGAATGTTGTCATGATCAAACTGCCATTCAGCTCCTAATGAGTCTTCTGCTTGAAAACCAGCATAATGTCTAATCTCTCGAGGGGTACAGTTCACAGGATACAGTTCTGCTACAATGACACATGCAGACATAATAATTATGTTTCTGTATCTAGAATCCACTCCAGGAAGTTACAAATGCAAGGCATAGCGCAAAATAAGTTAGCAGATGCCAGGCTAACTAGCTAGCCAACTCCAGTCATGTGCTGACGTTCGCTGGTAAACCTAGCATTAGGTTGCTGGTTGTAACATTGTAGCTCGCTGTTTAGTAGCAAGCCATATCTACAACTAAATAGATAATAGGTTTTTACAATCGAGATTCAAAAGATCTCCAATTGTAAAACCGCTTACATTGTTTTTGTCATAGATATGGCAAACAGTAATTGTTTATCTAGCTACCTAGCTAGCTAAGTTAGCAAACATTAAAAAAAAAAAAATCCTCCACTGTAACACACTAATATCTTAGCCAGCAATACAAAATATGGGTTTCAGTAGATAAACTAAAGTTAGCTAGGTGGCTTCCAAGCAAAATTACTTACTTAGCTAGGCACCTTATTTGTCATCTGCCCCCTTGGTGCTCGCATCGGCTGTTGCTGAGCTTCTAAGGTTAGCTAGATCCAACTCTTTGTTTCGAATCCTCTTCGCTATATTCCAGTTGAAACATGTATGGTTGAATGTCACCATGTAGCTAACAGATTCTCCATCGTCTAATTTGTGTCGATGAGAGGAATCACTTGAAGCCATTGTGGTCTGGTCAGTTCTTTCAGTTTTGCACAAATTATTGTTGTTAGTGTCTGCCAGCTTTTCAAAAAAGCCTGCCTTGGGGGGAGGCACAGTTGCCACAGCATGAAGCATCGACCAACACAAGTTGTAGTCGTTCAGAGACTATAGCAATGTTTAGCAATGAATCCGCCAATAGGAACATCGCTGAAAGATGTCCACTGGCTCTATCGAACAAGGACAACAATATCTACACCCACAAAAATGTATAGTGCAATAAGTATAACATAGAGCCTTCGCGAAATGCCACAATACTACATTCATTTTCAGATCTCGTCCCCTCATCAATAAACCGGAAGCCGTCATAGGGTGTATCATTCAGCGTGCGAAGCCCTAACCCGCCTTCTTCCTAGGCAATTATGTGTGAATCACATCTCACTGTCCTAGAAATACCTCAGACATGATGAAAACAAGCCCAGATTCCCCCAGGGTGAAATTCCCCTTTAAACTCATCCAAAGAATCAAAAGGTTCTATATCTGTGTGCTATATGCAAGAGTTGTTCGATGAGCATATGAACACTTTGCTTTTTGCTTGTCTTAAATCTTACCATTTGCGATGCATGAAATTGTCACTTTTGAAAGACACACCTCAAATATTGTCACCCCTACCACATCAGCGCAAGCGAGCTGATGTTAGACAGATCAATTGCCGGACCTAGCACAAGAGGTGGAAAATGTAAGAGCGCATGGCACGCTATGGGCTCTGGTCTAAAGCGAACATGGTGCCATTTGGGACCACCAGCTAACTACCAGCTCCACATGGAAGGAAGTATGGCAGAAAGTGGAGCCCTAAGTAGGTGAGAGCACATTGAAAGGTCAGAGAGGATAATGTGATGGATTTGGCTTGGTGGGCGGGATGTGTGTGTCTGTGTGTGGCCCCACTCTGCCTACCTAGCCCTGGCTCCCCTGCCGTGGTGATGGATGGAGGAGCCTCTCACACCTGTAATAAGGCCATGCAGTGCTGGGCTGTGTGTGTGTGTGTGTGTGTGTGTGTGGTCATTCACTACTTGACCAAAAGTATGTGGACACCTGCTCGTCGAACATCTCATTCCAAAATCATTGGCCTTAATATGTAGTTGGTCCCCCCTTTGCTGCTATAACTGCCTCCATTCTTCTGGGAAGACTTTCCACTAGATGTTGGAACATTACTGCGGGGACTTGCTTCCATTTAGCCACGAGCATTAATGAGGTTCAGAACTGATGTTGGGCGATTAGGCCTGGCTCGCAGTCGGCGTTCCAATTCACCCCAAAGGTGTTTGATGCGGTTGAGGTCAGGGCTCTGTGCAGGCCAGTCAAGTTCTTCCACACCGATCTTGACAAACCATTTCTGTATGGACCTCGCTTTGTGTATGGGGGCATTGTCATGCTGGAACAGGAAAGGGCCTTCACCAAACTGTTGCAACAAAGGTGGAAGCAGTGAATCGTCTAGAATGTCATTGTATGCTGAGAGATATAAGAAAGATAGGCAAACATTTGTATTTTTTTTGTATATGTATTTAACCACATTTTTGGCATTAACAGGTGCACTGCTCTTACCATACCACACTGCAGTGACATATTGAGCCTTCTCTCTGTCATTAGAGTTGATGGTACTGAAGTGTTGTTCAGTGGGCGAAGATGCCTGGGTGACTTATGATACAATTATGAAAAATCATATGATTTCTTTCCTATTCAACAAAAGTGGGGGAATAGGGCTTGAAACGATTGCAATGCTTTCTAAATAGAGCTAAAATCAAATTATAAACTACGTACTATGAGTTTTCACCTTTCTTATAAAATAAATATGATCATACTTAGTGACAGTACAAAATGGGCACCATTTCATATAACTGCCGATTGAGAATTTTCTGCCTAGCGCCCTCTGAGCAATGCAAAGACGCAATTCAAATGTCTGCAGACTCGTTACAAATTCAGCTTTGACCAAAAGAAAGTGGTCTTGTTTCAATTATACACAATTATTTTGTATTTTTTCATGTTGAGAGCTTTAAATCCGTCTGAGAATAGCACAGCGACATGGTACCACTATCGTTGCGTTCCTCTAGGTTCTCCCATTTCATATGCCATATTTCAAGCATGGGTTTGAGTTTCACAGCCAGAGGATATCGATCATTTGTCTGGATAGGCCAGAAAATGTGAAGTGTCGCTCCCTATACAAAAGATGTGTCAGATTTCACATACTCTATCTCAGCTCAGAGCGAAGAGTGGCATCTGAAGCGAGACAACCAGCAATTGATATTGCGCCATTCACAGAGTGCTCTGTACACAAAAATTAACATTACAGTTATAAATTATAATAAATACTTGATAATTCCCGAGAAGCCGTGGTTTGGAGGATTTATTGGCACAGGTGTTAGGCCCGAGACGAAGTCGAGTCAAAGTCAAGTCAAACCATGCCACTATATCATCCAAACCACGGCTTAGAGGGCATTATCATTTTAATACAGTGGTTACCTACATATTAATATAACAATTGGCATATTTTCAATTCAAACTTTATTTTGATGAATTTATTCATACTATTTCATCCTTCCACGAGTATACCCAAGCCAACTGGTACCTTAGATCTATTGGTAGGTTGCTATGTCAAACAAAAATGCGCGCCATGCAGGCTCTTCCCCTTTGCTATCTAGCCAACTACACAGCTAACACAATCCCTTCAAAATTTTGACTGGCTGAAAAAAGCCTTCTGTCTCGTCCCGACAGGTTCATTCTCTATATGTCTATGGGACATGTTGGAGAGACAGACAGCATGTCACGGCTGTTGAAAGAAGTAGACCAAAGTGCAGCGTGGTGAGAGTACATTTTCCTTTTTGTTTCAAAATGTCGCCAACAAAACAACAAACGAAAGACACAACCGTGAAGCTTACAGGGCATTAGTGCCACAAACAAAGTTAACTACCCACCACGAAAGGAGGGAAAAAGGGCCACCTAAGTAGGGTTCCCAATCAGAGACAACGATAGACCCTGATTGAGAACCATACCCGGCCAAAACATAGAAACACAAAATCCTAGAAAACACAACATAGAATGCCCACCCCAAATCACACCCTGACCAAACCAAATAGAGACATAAAAAGGCTCTCTAAGGTCAGCGCGTGACACAGCAAAATTTAAACAAACCACTGTTGCAAACCAAACACTAGCCAAAGGGAAGGGGAGATCATGTCTAGATGTTGTTGTTTTTTTACAGTGGAGATCAAGTTTATGAATAAATTGCCTGGCTGAGCTGATGGGACAGGGATGCGCAGTGACTTTTCAGGTGGAACAGTAAATAGGCATTCTGCTTGTCAATGCTTGTGAACTATATAACAAAATAAGTTGCCATTTGGGATTTTAGACATAGTATATTAGCATGGAGTTAGGGGCTGAAGCTAAAGTTGGACGGTCGCATCATGTTGTCATGAAGTCACAGAACACCATGAAGGATCAAAGTCAGGCTGTCCACCACAACTATGGCCCCGTACACACTCAGGTTGTACAACTGATCTTCAACCCATTTGACACAATGGTTGTGATACAGTACAACTGATAGTTGTGATACAATGGAGAGTTTGTCTGCACAAAAATTCTACACAACCATTGTGCGGGTGTAATTACTTTTGAGCAGAAAACCCCTCCGTTGTATCACAACCTTTGTGACAAATGTGTTGCACTCCAGTTCTATAACTTGAGTGTGTACGGGGCTTCACTAACAAAACTATTTATAGCAAATGATGTGTTCCATGCTACTGTTTCATTGAGGCCAACAGACTGCTGTCCTCAAAGACAGTTAGCCTCCACATGACCTTCACCACAAACATGTATGTAGTCTGGACTTTTGTTCTCTCCCCAGGGGTGTGTGTGTGTGTGTGTGTGTGTCTCAGACGATTTCCTAGGCCCCCTGCCATCTCTCCATGCTGTTTCCAAACGCCTGCATGTAGGGGCTTATGTTTGACGCTGTGACTGCACTCTTTCTTTCATCAAGTCACCATCGTGTTTAGTCTCCTCTCATCCAGTGTGGCTCGCAGCCAACATACCAGTGCACCTGGTAGGCCAACACAGCACCAGCATTTATCCGGGCCAAGGCAGGATTCCACGGTGTATGTAATCAAACTCGACGAGCGGACAAAAGAGTGAGTATCAGGTTGTCAGATGCCATTGAGTGTGTGAGCCATTAGAGCCCTGCTCTGGTCAAAAGTAGGGAAGAGGGTACCATTTGGGACACAAACCTGTGCGACTGTGCCTATAGCAGGACACAGTATGACTGACTTAGACTACTCTGTTCCGGAACTGAATGTAAACCTATAGGTGAGTCTCAGATTCTTACCTGAGATCAACCTCTGCCTGTACATTAATTCCCAATAAGACTCTGGTGACAAACCTAAATAACTTTAATTGATGCCTGGTTTCATTTCCTCTTTCTCACAACTCTGAAAGGTTATCAATACAATTTCTAAATCATGAATAGAGCTGAATATAGACCGAATATAATGTGCTACACATCACTTGTTCATTTTGGAATATAGCTTAGATCTACATGACATCTGTCGGAATCACTCACCTCTCACCTTACAGTATCTCTATTGATAACTTTACCCATATTTTTGTTGCTGCCTACTCTTACAGTACGCACGTTGCTCTGGTGTCTTTTTAACCCATAGCAAGAATTGAGCTGGAATCATTCTGCATCAGTAACTTCTCACCTTGTCTGGCATGTCTATTGCTAACATGTTTTTGTTGCAGTCCGCTCTTAGGCACTTTACTGTGGAATCTCTTTTAACCCATATGCCCAGTGTAATGTTATGTACATCAGTGTGAAGCCGTGCAAAGTGACAGGAAATACTGCAGGCGGAGCGAGGAGAGCTGGGAGCATCAGCTTAATCATTGCAGGAAGATGAGCATCTGGTATTATATGACATTCGGCATCATACAGTGGCACTTCAAACACGGAGGGAGCAGAGAAACCACGGGGTGCTTATGAATGCATTTTTAATTACTCAGAAACGGATCCCCTGCTGGGGTGCCGGGTTCATGGAAGTTCAATCCCGAGCCCATTTCATGTTCCCATCGCTGCCTGCCTGTGAGAGATTCCCTCTGTGTGCTGTGCTATTTCCCCCCCATCTACTGTACTGCTGTTGCAGGCACATTGAGATGTTAGGGAAGCTCAGAGTTATCAGACTATAGTTTTTGTCAGTCCCTTAACCTCTTTCTGACCTCATGTTGCAGCAGTAGGCCCTATGAAGGTGTCAATATTGATCAGAAGGAATGTGCCTGTTAGAGGTTAGGTATCAGCGTGAGCTCATTCAAGTTTGGAATGAGAATATGGAATGAGAATAAGAATTTGGATTGAGAATAGAACATTTTAGAATCCCAGCCAGCTACTATCTATAATCATCATGCTTGTTAGTGTTACCAGCGTTAAACGCTGAGCTCAGTGTAATGGTGTGCAATTGGTCCAATGGGATTAGAACATGAAATTATCCTTTGAAATAAAAATAATAATTACCAGCTATATACCAGCTTACATTCAAAGAACTTCAAAAACCTTTCATAATAGTAATGCTGGGTGATTTATCAAAGTCTCAGTGCTCATAACTTAAAGAATGGTATACCGTAAAACTTAATTTAATAGCCAGGCGTGTATTTGCTTAAATCACTGAACACAACAGGCAGCTATTAGAGACAGGCTTCTATTTGAGCCACTGAACACAACAGGCAGCTATTAGAGACAGGCTTCTATTTGAGCCACTGAACACAACAGGCAGCTATTAGAGACAGGCTTCTATTTGAGCCACTGAACACAACAGGCAGCTATTAGAGACAGGCTTCTATTTGAGCCACTGAACACAACAGGCAGCTATTAGAGACAGGCTTCTATTTGAGCCTCCTTTCTTTCCTTATCACACAGCTTTTGCCAAATTGCATAGTACATTTTTTAATTCTAGCTTTCACTTCTAACGTTTGAATCAATTTCTTAATTTTGTGCACTAATGTGTTAACATGTACATACTGTATCACATTTCTTTCATCTTAGTATTCCTGTTTCGGAAAATAATTATTGTTCTCTTCGACTGTGCACTTTATGCAATTTTCATGTTCACCACTAGAGGGCAATTGGATGATTTCTGGGACCTGTACTCCCGAAGTCGTTGACTGCTTTTGTGCTTGCCAGTTAGGTAGCAGTTCTCAGCTGGTAGGAACCAGTAGCTAGCAGTTTCTTACTGACGATAAAAATTGATTATTGCTGCATTTTTTTTGTCATTACTGAATTATTTCATGTAACAAATCAAACATTAAACCTTGTAAACAAGTCATGATAATTCTTGGTAATCTTGTAAACAATTCATTTAAACCCGGCGTTTATGTGAAATAGACTCTTATTTGCTGAAATGTGTGCTGTTGCCTGGCTATTAAAAGGGACAGACGGCTATTTCAGACTCTTTGTTTCAGACTCTGCACCACCACAGATAGCCTATATATATATAAGCAATTACTGTAGAACACTGTACAGATACAGCATATACTGTAGTTCAACTTCTCTCTGTCAACTCAAAGCTCAAACCGAGCTCAGTGCAGCATGGTAAGAAGAGAACCCACTCCTTTCTATTTTAAATATCGATAATCAGACATCTGTGAGAGGATAGACATTTAATATAAGGCTGTCTTCTCCATTTGCTGTGTAAAATTTAATGAGCACCTCTAGGGCTGGCACCACATGAATAATGCATACATTATTCTATTTTAAAGCCAACAAGAGGCATCTATCTTATGGATGGACCAGAACCAATGTGATGGACTGGTTGGAAATGAAGAGCCAGAGGCGGTCACATCTTGCAAAATGGAAGGCATCGTGAAAAACACATTACTGTGAGAGTTTGTTTGTCTGCTTTGCCTGTCACCGGCCAATCCCCAGAGTACTTCATAACACATAATGGTGTCCCAAATGATACGCTATTCCCGATATAGTGCACTACTTTTGACCAGAGCCCCTTGACGTATTCCACATTGTGTTGTGTTACAGCCAGAATTCAAAATGGATTAAATAAATACAAACTCTAATCTACACACAATTAAGTGATAATGCCCGAGAAGCCGGTGTTTGGAGGATATATTGGCACAGGTGTTGTATATTGACAAACCGTGCCAAACGTTAGTAGAGGGGTGGCGTAGTGAGCACCACTGGAAACGCAGGTGAATCAATAATATGGAGACTGATAAGCTCCCTATGATTTCCCCGCGTCACCATGTCCAGTGGAACCGTGGCCTCCCTGACCACCCCTGAACCTAATGGCCGGCTATCTAGGGAATGCACGGGAAAGGGAGAATCTATCAGCACAAGCGGAACACCTAACTTAAGGGCGAGTCCGCGATCCATAAAGTTCCCAGCTGCACCTGAATCGACTAGTGCCTTATGCTGGGAAGAGGGGATAAATTTAAGGAAAAAAATCAAGACAAACATGTGACCAACAGGGGGTTCTGGGTGAGTTTGGTGCTTACTCACCTGGGGTGACCGAGAAGCGTTCCGCCTGCCATCTCGACTCCCAGACGGACCCCCCCAGCACCGATCGGCCGTGTGTCCTCTCCGACCACAGCTGGTGCAGGGGGGGCCCTCCTCCTCCGGTACCCCTCGGCACGGCCCCTCCCAACTCCATCGGAATGGGAGCGGAGGTGCAACGCAGAGGACGCTCTCCGAACACCCGCGGGCAGCCAGCAGATTGTCCAGCCGGATGGACATGTCAATCAGTTCATCAAGGGAGAGAGCGGTGTCCCAACACGCTAGCTCCCTGCGGACGTCCTCCCGGAGACTACACCGGTAGTGGTCGATAAGGGCCCTGTCGTTCCACCCAGATCCTGCGGCCAAGGTCCGGAACTCCAACGCGTAATCCTGGGCGCTCATCTTCTCCTGCCTAAGATGGAATAGTCGTAAACTCTGGGTAGTGCTCCTTCGCTGAGTCTGGGCCATTCCAGACTGCGTTTGCCCATTCCAGAGCACGACCCGTCAGGCAGGAGACGAGGACACTCACCCTCTCCGCTCCCGAGGGAGTGGGTCTTACGGTGGCCAGGTACAGCTCCAGTAAGAACCCCTGGCACCCCGCCGCCGCTCCATCATAATCCCTCGGGAGTGTAAGACGGAGAGTGCTGGAGCCGGGGGATGTGGAGTCTTGAGCTGAGGAAGCCGAAGGTGGAGAGAGGAGACCACTCCTCTCCCATCGGTCCATTCTCTCCATCATTTGATCCATGTCCGATCCGATGGAGAACGGTGGTGTAGAACCCGTTCCTCCATCGATGGGAGAGGGGAGCAGCAGCCAACCTTATATGGTGCGGGATTCTGTAACGATCTGGGTGTCGTGGGTGTGAAGTCAGGCGCAGGAAACAGATAGTTCAAGATAGTGCTCTTTAATGCACACACGGCGGACATAGGCCACCTCACGAAACACTGGGTGCCGAAAAACAAATGCCCCAAACACGGGGACTAAAACAGTCCAGCAAAACCCACAAACACGTTCGTCTCCAACATACACAAATGTTACCACAAACAATCCCGCACAAAGAAACAGGCGGGCCGGCTGACTAATAAAGCCCTACTAATCACCACAAACTCATAACAGGTGTAACCAATAAACATACAAGGAGGGGGAGGAAAGAATCAGTGGCAGCTAGTAGGCCGGCGACGACGACCGCCGAGCGCCACCCGAACGGGAAGGGGAGCCACCTTCGGTCGGAGTCGTGACAGGCATTGAAAATGTGCTCTCTCGTCAGGACACTGGTGTTCAGAAGAGCTAGCCAATAACACAGCGAATACAATCACTTAAAACTGAAGCTGGAAAGACTGCAAACTAGCTGCACTTCGTTTCGTTTGACCTTTTTTCAATTTACATTTCTTTGTATATATCCATAAAAATGATGCCAGGTGATTCATTATTTCGACTGGCTGAGAAACGCTGCCTGCCTGCCTGCCTGTCTGTCTCGTCCCGACTACCGATATGTTCATTACTTTGGTACAGCTGGACATCGAATTTGAATATTGAAACAATGTTGCAAATGTCGGGGAGACAGACATCAAGGTTTATACAAATCTCTGCTGTTGAAAACGAAATGTTAGTCTAAAAGAAATGTGAGATCATTTCTAAATGCTTTTTATAGTGGAGATCAAGTTTAGAAATTGCCTATCTGGGCTGATGAGACAATGGATTGCGCAGTCAAATGCAACAGAGTAAATAGGCATTAAAAGATCATAGATTTAGCCGGTGGTAACTTGTGAAATAGACACTGTCTGGAATGCGGTTTTAACCAATCATTATTCAGGATTAGAACCACTGTTGTATAGATCAGTGGCACAACCTCAATTTAATCAATTCTAAATTCAGGCTGTAACACAACAACATTTGGAAAAAGTAAAGGGGTGTGAATACTTTCTGAAGGCACTGTACATTACTGAAAAAATGTACTCTTGCTGTACTCTTGCTGTACTCTCTACTCTTGATCGGAAGTTTTTCCGATCTACACCACCTGGTTTAGAGGTGTGGTTTTGTAGAAAATAACTAAATAAAACTTAACAATTCTAAGAGAAAACAGGTTCTTAAACAGCAGGGGTGGAGCATTGGAATTAAAGTCAACAATATTTTATTTTCAGTTTTCAGCTTTGCAAGAAAAGCTCCAGGGCCACAAATTATTTTGTTGATGATAATTAATTTCCAGCACAGCAGGAAACACTAACTTGAAGTGTATTCAATGATCAAAAAGTATTCTAAAGTTTGTAATTTCGACTTTAAAATGTCATATTTGAGTTACATTTTACGCTAGTGGCTAGGGTATCAACCCCAACAAAAAAATATCTATTCATTATAACATACATAAGGATTGTTTTCCTGCTGTAGCAAACTGCCTCAAATTAAGATCCTACATCTGTAGTGATATCAGATTTCTCACGAACAAGTAGTAACATTAACTTCTTGGAACTATAGGGGGTGCTGTTCCGCATTAGCATATTTGTGTCTCCAAATTAAACTGCCTCGTGCTAAATTCTTGATCGTACAATATGCATATTATTGTTATTATTGGATAGAAAACAGTCTATAGTTTCTATAGGAGTTGAAATTTTGTCTCTGAGTGGTACAGAACAATTTCTACAGCACTTTTCATGACAGGGTTCAGATTTCAGAAATTTTTACCTCTGATCTGGGGTCTGTTTATAAGGCCACAGTGAATGCTATGAAGAAACCGACACTGCCTACGTCTTCCTCTGGGTGTCTGTACGTCATCACGTTTTCAATGAAGTCGATGGGACGTTCACAGCCATTATAAATGACAAAAATGTACAGAGACCCCCCTTTCTCAACGTGCGCCTCAAGCGTGAAGGCCATCGGACCTGCCTCGTTCCAAATCGTTTTCTAACCAGCAGTATTTCTCCGGTCATGTTTTCAGTCGTTATAGTTGTTAAAAACATCATAATGTAGTGAATTTTAACCGTTTTATATCAATTTATATCCGTTTAGTGCGATTTTGAGGAATTTCTTTGTCGTGCACTCTGAAAGTTTGGACACGTTTTAGGGTGTCGGTCGTTGGTGATGGACATTTCGAAGGACAGAGGACATCTATCGACCAAAAGACGTTTATAACATAGAAAGGATACATTGCCCAAGAATATGATGGAAGATCAGCTCAAAGTAAGCAATATTTAATATGATAAACCGTGTTTCTGTCGAAATATTTTAAACGCATATATCGCCATTTTGTTTGGTATAGCTTCACTTGGCCAACCCTGTATTGAAAAGTAAGGATAATTTTAAAAATGTAAATCAGCGGTTGCATTAAGAACTAATTTGTCTTTCGATTCCTGTCAACCCTGTATTTTTTAGTCAAGTATATGATTAGCTTTTAATTAAACTAGATCACTCTGATAGATGACGTCAGACATATTGAGGCTTGATTTCCTAGTATTTTCATTGTGTAACCACGGTTTTGTATGGCTAAATATGCACCTTTTCGAACAAACTGTATATGTATGTTGTAAAATGATGTTACAGGAGTGTCATCGGAAGAATTCTGAGAAGGTTAGTGAAAAAATTAATATCTTTTGGCGGTGGTTACGTTATAGCGCTCTTTGGCTGGAATCGATGCTCTGGTAACGTTGGAACATGTAGTATGCTAACTTATCGATTTATTGTGTTTTCGCTGAAAAACGCTTAGAAAATCTGAAATATGGTCTGAAATCACAAGAACTGGGTCTTTCCATTGCTATGCTTTGTCTATTTTTATGAAATGTTTTATGATGAGTAAATTGGTCATACACGTTGCTCTATCTAGTAATTCTAGTGGATTTGTGATGGTCGGTGCAATTGTAAACTGTGATTTCTACCTGAAATATGCACTTTTTTCTAACAAAAACTATCCTATACCATGAATATGTTATCAGACTGTCATCTGATGGTTTTTTTTATAGGTTATTGGCTATCAATATCTTAGTTGAGCCGAATTGGTGATAGCACCTGAAGGAGTAAGAAACTGATGGAGTTAGAATAGTGGTGTATTTTGCTAACGTGTTTAGCTAATAGATTTACATATTTTGTCTTCCCTGTAAAACATTTTAAAAATCTGAAATGGTGGCTTTATTCACAAGATCTGTATCTTTCATCTGGTGTCTTGGACTTGTGATTTAATGATATTTAGATGCTACTATCTACTTGTGAAGCTATGCTATCTATGCTAATCAGTGTGTGGGGGGTGGGGGGTGCTCCCGGATCCGGGGTTAGTAGCCGTGAAAGGTTAACATGATGCCTTCTAATTGCAGTCGCTGTACTCATAATATACAGGAGAACGATTGCCTTACGGCGAGGATAGCTGTGCTGCAAGCCCAGCTTCAGACGCAAGGGTAATTTCAGTGTAGGAAAGGATGAAACAGCATCTGCCACCAGTAAGTACAGATAGTAGTATAAATCCCCTCGCACAGTCCCCGCAGCCGGACAACTTTCTCATGGCTTCTGGAGGGAAATGCTGTAGGAATGCTCAACCGGTGTCGCTCATTCAGCCGACAGAAACTTTCAACCGGTTTTCCCCATTAAGCAGCGAGTCGGAGTCTGAGGCCGAGCCTTCTCTTGTCTCTACTCCTCCCGTTACAGGGTCTGAGACGTCGAAGCTTCCCACCATTAGCTCTGACAAATTGAAAACCCTAGTCATTGGCGACTCCATTACCCGCAGTATTAGACTTAAAACGAATCATCCAGCGATCATACACTGTTTACCAGGGGGCAGGGCTACCGACGTTAAGGCTAATCTGAAGATGGTGCTGGCTAAAGCTAAAACTGGCGAGTGTAGAGAGTATAGAGATATTGTTATCCACGTCGTCACCAACGATGTTAGGATGAAACAGTCAGAGGTCACCAAGCGCAACATAGCTTCAGCCTGTAAATCAGCTAGAAAGATGTCGGCATCGAGTAATTGTCTCTGGCCCCCTCCCAGTTAGGGGGAGTGATGAGTTCTACAGCAGAGTCTCACAACTCAATCGCTGGTTGAAAACTGTTTTCTGCCCCTCCCAAAAGATAATAATTGGCCCTCTTTCTGGGACTCACCCACAAACAGGACCAAGCCTGGCCTGCTGAGGAGTGACGGAATCCATCCTAGCTGGAGGGGTGCTCTCATCTTATCTACCAAATTAGACAGGGCTCTAACTCCTCTAGCTCCACAATGAAATAGGGTGCAGGCCAGGCAGCAGGCTGTTAGCCAGCCTGCCAGCTTAGTGGAGTCTGCCACTAGCATAGTCAGTGTAGTCAGCTCAGTTATCTCCATTGAGACTGTGTCTGTGCCTCGACCTAGGTTGGGCAAAGCTAAACATGGCGGTGTTCGCCTTAGCAATCTCACTCCTCCTTTCCTGCCATTATTGAAAGAGATTGTGATACCTCACATCTCAAAATAGGGCTACTTAATGTTAGATCCCTCACTTCAAAGGCAGTTATAGTCAATTAACTAATCATAATCTTGATGTGATTGGCCTAACTGAAACATGGCTTAAGCCTGATGAATTTACTGTGTTAAATGAGGCCTCACCTCCTGGTTACACTAGTGTCCATATCCCCCGTGCATCCCGCAAATGCGGAGGTCTTGCTAACATTTACGATAGCAAATTTCAATTTACAAGAAAATAATGACGTTTTCGTCTTTTGAGCTTCTAGTCATGAAATCTATGCAGCCTACTCAATCACTTTTTATAGCTACTGTTTACAGGCCTCCTGGGCCATATACAGCGTTCCTCCCTGAATTCCTATCGGACCTTGTAGTCATAGCAGATTAAAAAAAGTCCACAGACCCACTCCAAAAGGCTTTCGGAGCCATCACCGACTCAGTGGGTTTTGTCCAACATGTCTCTGGACCTACTCACTGTCACAGTCATACTCTGCACCTAGTTTTGTCCCATGGAATAAATGTTGTAGATCTTAATGTTTTTCCTCATAATCCTGGACTATCGGCCACCATTTTATTACGTTTGCAATCGCAACAAATAATCTGCTCAGACCCCAACCAAGGAGCATCAAAAGTTGTGCTATAAATTCTCAGACACAAAGATTCCTTGATGCCCTTCCAGACTCCTTCTGCCTACCCAAGGACGTCAGAGGACAAAAATCAGCTAACCACCTAACTGAGGAACTCAATTTAACCTTCCGCAATACCATAGATTCAGTTGCACCCCTAAAACCTAAAAACATTTGTCATAAGAAACTAGCTCCCTAGTATACAGAAAATACCCGAGCTCTGAAGCAAACTTCCAGAAAATTGGAACGGAAATGGCGCCACACCAAACTGGAAGTCTTCCGACTAACTTGGAAAGACAGTACCATGCAGTATCGAAGAGCTCTCACTGCTGCTCGATCATCCTATTTTTTTCCCAACTTAATTGAGGAAAATAAGAACAATCCAAAATGATTTTTTGATACTGTCGCAAAGCTAACTAAAAAGCAGCATTCCCCAAGTGAGGATGGCTTTCACTTCAGCAGTAATAAATTCATGAACTTCTTTGAGGAAAAGATCATGATCATTAGAAAGCAAATTACAGACTCCTCTTTAAATCTGCGTATTCCTCCAAAGCTTAGCTGTCCTGAGTCTGCACAACTCTGCCAGGACCTAGGATCAAGAGAGACACTCAAGTGTTTTAGTACTATATCTCTTGACACAATGATGAAAATAATCATGGCCTCTAAACCTTCAAGCTGCATACTGGACCCTATTCCAACTAAACTACTTAAAGAGCTGCTTCATGTGCTTGGCCCTCCTATGTTGAACATAATAAACGTCTCTCTATCCACCGGATGTGTACCAAACTCACTAAAAGTGGCAATAATAAAGCCTCTCTTGAAAAAGCCAAACCTTGACCCAGAAAAGATAAACTATCGGCCTATATCGAATCGATTTTTTTTTTTAAAAGCTGTTGCGCTGCAACTCACTGCCTTCTTGGAGACAAACAATGTATACGAAATGCTTCAGTCTGGTTTTAGACCCCATCATAGCACTGAGACTGCACTTGTGAAGGTGGTAAATGACCTTTTAATGGCGTCAGACCGAGGCTCTGCATCTGTCCTCGTGCTACTAGACCTTAGTGCTGCCTTTGATACCATAGATCACCACATTCATTTGGAGAGATTGGAAACCCAAATTGGTCTACACGGACAAGTTCTGGCCTGGTCTTATCTGTTGGAAATACAGTGGGGAGAACAAGTATTTGATACACTGTCAATTTTGCAGGTTTTCCTACTTACAAAGCATGTAGAGGTCTGTAATTTTTATCATAGGTACACTTCAACTGTGAGAGACGGAATCTAAAACAAAAATCCAGAAAATCACATTGTATGATTTTTAAGTAATTAATTTGCATTTTATTGCATGACATAAGTATTTGATCACCTACCAACCAGTAAGAATTCCGGCTCTCACAGACCTGTTCGTTTTTCTTTAAGAAGCCCTCCTGTTCTCCACTCATTACCTGTATTAACTGCACCTGTTTGAACTCGTTACCTGTATAAAAGACACCTGTCCACACACTCAATCAAACAGACTCCAACCTCTCCACAATGGCCAAGACAAGAGAGCTGTGTAAGGACATCAGGGATAAAATTGTAGACCTGCACAAGGCTGGGATGGGCTACAGGACAATAGGCAAGCAGCTTGGTGAGAAGGCAACAACTGTTGGCGCAATTATTAGAAAATGGAAGAAGTTCAAGATGACGGTCAATCACCCTCGGTCTGGGGCTCCATGCAAGATCTCACCTCGTGGGGCATCAATGATCATGAGGAAGTTGAGGGATCAGCCCAGAACTACACGGCAGGACCTGGTCAATGACCTGAAGAGAGCTGGGACCACCATTTCAAAGAAAACCATTAGTAACACACTACGCCGTCATGGATTAAAATCCTGCAGCGCACGCAAGGTCCCCCTGCTCAAGCCAGCGCATGTCCAGGCCCGTCTGAAGTTTGCCAATGACCATCTGGATGATCCAGAGGAGGAATGGGAGAAGGTCATGTGGTCTGATGAGACAAAAATAGAGCTTTTTGGTCTAAACTCCACTCGCCGTGTTTGGAGGAAGAAGAAGGATGAGTACAACCCCAAGAACACCATCCCAACCGTGAAGCATGGAGGTGGAAACATAATTATTTGGGGATGCTTTTCTGCAAAGGGGACAGGACGACTGCACCGTATTGAGGGGAGGATGGATGGGGCCATGTATCGCGAGATCTTGGCCAACAACCTCCTTCCCTCAGTAAGAGCATTGAAGATGGGTCGTGGCTGGGTCTTCCAGCATGACAACGACCCAAAAACACAGCCAGGGCAACTAAGGAGTGGCTCCGTAAGAAGCATCTCAAGGTCCTGGAGTGGCCTAGCCAGTCTCCAGACCTGAACCCAAAAGAATATCTTTGGAGGGAGCTGAAAGTCCGTATTGCCCAGCGACAGCCCCGAAACCTGAAGGATCTGGAGAAGGTCTGTATGGAGGAGTGGGCCAAAATCCCTGCTGCAGTGTGTGCAAACCTGGTCAAGAACTACAGGAAACGTATGATCTCTGTAATTGCAAACAAAGGTTTCTGTACCTAATATTAAGTTCTGCTTTTCTGATGTATCAAATACTTATGTCATGCAATAAAATGCAAATGAATTACTTAAAAATCATACAATGTGATTTTCCTGATTTTAGTTTTAGATTCCATCTCTCACAGTTGAAGTGTACCTATGATAAAAATTACAGACCTCTACATGCTTTGTAAGTAGGAAAACCTGCAAAATCGGCAGTGTATCAAATACTTGTTCTCCCCACTGTATATCCGTTTGTCTCTGTGAATGGTTTGTCCTCTGACAAATCAACTGTACATTTCGGTGTTCCTCAAGGTTCCGTTTTAGGACCACTATTGATTTCACTATATATTTTAACTCTTGGGGATGTCATTCGAAAACATAATGTTAACTTTCACTGCTATGCGGATGACACACGGATGACACACAGACATAAGGAAGTGGATGGCTGAAAACGTTCTACTTTTAAACTCGGACAAAACAGAGATGCTTTTTCTAGGTCCCAAGAAACAAAGAGATCTTCTGTTGAATCTGACAATTAATCTTGATGGTTGTAAAGTCGTCTCAAATAAAACTGTGAAGGACCTCGGCGTTACTCTGGACCCTGATCTCTCTTTTGACAAACATATCAAGACTGTTTCAAGGACAGCTTTTTTCCATCTACGTAACATTGCAAAAATCAGAAACTTTCTGTCCAAAAATTATGCAGAAAAATTAATCCATGCTTTTGTTACTTCTAGGTTAGACTACTGCAATGCTCTACTTTCCGGCTACCCGGATAAAGCACTAAATAAACTTCAGTTAGTGCTAAATACGGCTGCTAGAATCCTGACTAGAACCAAAACATTTGATCATATTACTCCAGTGCTAGCCTCCCTACACTGGCTTCCTGTTAAGGCAAGGGCTGATTTCAAGGTTTTACTGCTAACCTACAAAGCATTACATGGGCTTGCTCCTACCTATCTTTCCGAGTTGGTCCTGCCGTACATACCTACACGTACGCTACGGTCACAAGACGCAGGCCTCCTAATTGTCCCTAGAATTTCTAAGCAAACAGCTGAAGACAGGGCTTTCTCATATAGATCTCAATTTTTATGGAATGGTCTGCCTACCCATGTGAGAGACGCAGACTCGGTCTCAACTTTTAAGTCTTTACTGAAGACTCATCTCTTCAGTGGGTCATATGATTGAGTGTAGTCTGGCACAGGAGTGTGAAGGTGAACGGAAAGGTTCTGGAGCAACGAACCACCCTTGCTGTCTCTGCCTGGCCGGTTCCCCTCTCTCCACTGGGATTCTCTGCCTCTAACCCTATTACAGGGGCTGAGTCACTGGCTTTACTGGTGCTCTTTCATGCCGTCCCTAGGAGGGGTGCGTCACTTGAGTGGGTTGAGTCACTGACGTGATCTTCCTGTCTGGGTTGGCGCCCCCCCTTGGGTTGTGCCGTGGCGGAGATCTTTGTGGGCTATACTCGGCCTTGTCTCAGGATGGTAAGTTGGTGGTTGAAGGTATCCCTCCAGTGGTTTGGGGGCTGTGCTTTAGCAAAGTGGGCGGGGTTATATCCTTCCTGTTTGGCCCTGTTCGGGGGTATCATCGGATGGGGCCACAGTGTCTCCTGACCCCTCCTGTCTCAGCCTACAGTATTTATGCTGCAGTAGTTTATGTGTCGGGGGGCTAGGGTCAGTTTGTTATATCTGGAGTACTTCTCCTGTCTTATCCGGTGTCCTGTGTGAATTTAAGTATGCTCTCTCTAATTCTCTCTTTCTTTCTCTCTCTCGGTGGACCTGAGCCCTAGCACCATGCCTCAGGACGACCTGGCATGATGACTCCTTGCTGTCCCCAGTCCACCTGGCCGTGCTGCTGTTCCAGTTTCAACTGTTCTGCCTGCGGCTATGGAACCCTGACCTGTTCACCGGACGTGCTACCTGTCCCAGACCTGCTGTTTTCTACTCTCTAGAGACCGCAGGAGCGGTAGAGATACACTTAATGATCGGCTATGAAAAGCCAACTGACATTTATTCCTGAGGTGCTGACTTGCTGCACCCTCGACAACTACTGTGATTATTATTATTTGACCATGCTGGTCATTTATGAACATTTGAACATCTTGGCCATGTTCTGTTATAATCTCCACCCGGTACAGCCAGAAGAGGACTGGCCACCCCTCATAGCCTGGTTCCGCTCTAGGTTTCTTCCTAGGTTTTGGCCTTTCTAGGGAGTTTTTCCTAGCCACCGTGCTTCTACACCTGCATTGCTTGCTGTTTGGTGTTTTAGGCTGGGTTTCTGTACAGCACTTTGAGATATCAGCTGATGTACAAAGGGCTATATAAATACATTTGATTTACACTATATACAGGGGCACAACTTTCACCGGGGAGCGGGGGACATGTCCCCCCGACAGTCCAGAAGATGGCCCCGTGCACAAAGCGAGGTCCATACAGAAATGGTTTGTTGAGATTGGTGTGGAAGAACTTGACTGGCCTGCACAGAGCCATGACCTCAACCCCATCAAACACCTTTGCAATTCATTGGAATGCCGACTGCGAACCAGGCCTAATCGCCCAACATCAGTGCCTGACCTCACTAAGTCCCCGCAACAATGTTCCAACATCTAGTGGCAAGCCTTCCCAGAAGAGTGGAGGCTGTAAAAGCAGCAAAAGGGGGACCAACTCCATATTAATACCAATTATTTTGGAATGAGATGATCGATGAGCATGTGTCCACATACTTTTGAAGGCGTCCCCAGGGAGAAGGAGAGCAGGTCTAGATGGCCTAAAATACCATTTACCATTTACTACACATTTTACTGTTTTTAGACTAGGACCAAATACTATGTGGCAGAGTTACATTTTTACAGTACACACACCCACACACACACAAACACTATGACCTCATTCTCCATTCTCTCAGATTTTAATGCTGCCACTCTACTTTTTTCCCTCTTTTCATTCTCAGTTTGGCAACGGTCACCCATTACCCTCAGTCCCCCATAGTGACCATAGCTGACCCTTGACCCTGGTCTGAAAGGCCCAGCGTCCTTTATATAGAGCATCTAAGCCATGGCCCATTCCAAGCCCCCCTCATGGCCTCCTTCTTAAGGGCTGGATAAATGAGGGACGCGCCGATTCCAAGGTAAAGGACTGTGTGACACAGACACCCCCCTGGTCTCCACGCCGACCCCTTCCTGGTCTCCATAGAGACCATAGAGACCCTCTGTCCACTCCCATTGCACACCCCACCCACCGCCCCCGACTCAATAGACCCCCTGTGGCTCATCCATTGTGGGCCTAAAGGCCCCTCAGATTGTCTATTAGTCTAGAAATTATTTTGGATCAATAAGAAAGTCGTTGGCCTCTTACACATCTTTCATTAAATTACTGGCCAGGGTTGTGGTTCAGAATTGTAATATTACAAATTTGCTGTAGTGAAAAAATTACATGATTTTGGGAGCGCAGGCGTTAAATACGGTGTGTGTATGATATATTGTGTCGGGTCATTTGGTGTGTATAGACCAGACATGGTTTATACCCCCCCCTTTGAGTTTCTTACAATTGCTAAGGGGCTGAGAACTTTTTTTGCAATTTTATCAACAATTTCATGCAACTCTACTCATTTTTCCATGGAACAGTGACAAAATTTTACCACAAATTTTGGAAAATTCTACAAATTTTTCCATAGGGTGGAGAGACATTTTTTATGTTTTAAAGCAAATTTCCTGCTATTCTACACATTTTGCCATAACTTATGCCATGCTAATGATACCTGAGTGAGAATGACTAACAAAATCAATGGGGCCCCTTGGATGTCAGGGCCCCTGGGCACGTGCCCTACATGCCTCGAGCCCTGCGTGCCTGGTCAGTATTCGGCCAGGATTACTAAAAGCTTAGATAGCTGGCTAGACTAATTTACCAATCTAAAAATTGTTAGCTGACATGGCTAATTGAGTGGCTGTCAGCGAGTGACATAACAACAGAAACATTTCTGATGCACAACCAAACTTTGAACTTTGCACCTTGTGTATTCTACTACTTTAACTCTCAACAGTAAGCTGAGACCCTTTCTGAGTTTTTTTGTTGTGTGGGTTGGGGGTCTCCTAGCGGCTTATGCCTGGAGCCGGCCCTGGGTGGGATGAGGATAGTGTGGTCAGTGCAGAATGTACGATAGCTCTAACATCGATATAGATTTATTTTAAATTACTCTTTTGTGGGCCTTATCACAGATAGCCAGTCCTGTCATACTTCATGCCAAAAATAGGTGTGCATGTAAAATATAGAAATATATATTGAGATTCATTTATATTAATACTGTTGTATCTAGTGCAAATAGTGACAGGGATCACATCAAAGTCTATTGATATTCATGACAAAATCGTTCATGAAACGATTGCAGCTAGTGTAGCATTGAAAAGAAAGCATTGAAACTCTGTATCATGTGGTTTGATAAATTAAGAAAACCAATGGTTGGGACCACACAGTCACACACTCTGTTAATGCTTCCACGCTCTGCAGTTTCTCTCCAGCACTACTAGGGCCATGCTTATGTACCCTGCAATTCCTGCGGACGAACAGTATATCAAATGTCTGTTTGTTCTCCCTGTGTAGCTCTTTCTGTGCATAGGGGTCAAAGGGGGAGAGTGGTAAGACCCTGTGCGATGGCGGCCAGGGAGTCTGGGAAGTCTGAGGCTCCCTCTGTATGGCAGGAGGAGGGGGGGTATGTGTGGGAGGAGGAGGAGGGCCTGTAGTCTGACAAAGGCCCAGTTTGTTACTCTTTCCTTTAGAAGAAGCACAAAGGCAAATCTGACTGGAAGCCCCAGTGACCTCTGTGTAGCCTGAGTAGGAAAGGGTGTCCGATTCTAACAGACCAGTCAGACCACTAAAACACAGAACACGAAGCCAAACTCTGCTTCCCAAATGGTACCCTATTCCCTATTTAGTGTACTACTTTTGACAAGGGCCCATTGCCATTTGGAACACAGCCCCAGTAAATCAGAACCCTCTGTGGTCTTAGTGAGATCAAGCTACATGACCGCATCTGACCGCACATGGTCCGACGGTCCAGTGAGATGTAAACAATGCTGCAGACTTGGTCATGTAGCTGACCAGGGAATCGTTCAAAGTTTGTACATAGAAATAGAACTTCTTATGGCTGCAATCCCGTTAACGGGATCGATATGACAACAGCCAGTGAAAGTGCAGGGCACAAATTCAAACAACAGAAATCTCATAATTAAAATTCCTTTAACATACATGTATCTCATACCATTTTAAAGGTAATCTTGTTTTTAATCCCACCAAAGTGTCCGATTTCAAATAGGCTTTTCAGCGAAAGCACCGCAAACGATTATGTTAGGTCACCACCAACTCAAAGAAAAATTCAGCCATTTTTCCAGCCAAAGAGAGGAGTCACAAAAAGCACAAATAGAGATACAATTTATCACTAACCTTTGATGATCTTCATCAGATGACACTCATAGCACTTCATATTACACAATACATATATGTCTTGTACGATTAAGTTCATAATTATATCCAAAAACCTCCGTTTACATTGGCGCCATGTTCAGAAATGCCTCCAAAATATAAAAATAACAGAAATACTCATCATAAACTTTGATGAAAGATACATGTTTTACATAGAATTAAAGATACACTTGTTCTTAATGCAACCGCTGTGTCAGATTTCAAAAAGCTTTACGGCAAAACACAATATTCAATCATCTGAAAACAGCGTTCAGCCACAAAAGCAAGCCATACAGTTACCCGCCCAAATTGTGCAGTCAACAAAACTCATAAAAAGCATTATAAATCTTCACTTACCTTTGCTGATCTTCGTTTGAATGCACTCCCAGGACTCCCACTTCCACAAGAAATGTTCGTTTTTTTCGGTAATGTCCATCATTTATGTCCAAATAGCTATTTTTGTCGCGTGTTTGGTATACAAATCCAACGTCAGGGAAGCGCGTTCACTAAAACCTGACGAAATGTCCAAAAGTTCCGTAACAGTCCGTAGAAACATGTCAACCGATGTATTGAATCAATCTTTAGAATGTTTTTAACATAAATCTTGAATAACATTCCAACCGGAGAATTACATTGACTTCAGATGAGCGATGGAACGGAGCTCCCTCTCATGTGAACACGCATGGTCAAAGAATGGTCACCTCATGGCAGACCTGACTAATTCTCCTCTCATCCGGCCCCCCTTCACAGTAGAGTCATCAGACCAAGTTCTACAGACTCTACAAACTCATCCATATCTCGCTGTGATTTCAATGGGAGCTTGGTTGAAAATCTACCAGCCTCAGAATTTCCACTTTCTGTTTGGATTTTTTCTCTGTTTTTTTTCTCTGGTTTTTGCCTGCCATATGAGTTCTGTTATACTCACCGACATAATTCAAACAGTTTTAGAAACTTCAGAGTGTTTTCTATCTAATACTAATAATAATATGCATATATTAGCAACTATGACTGAGGAGCAGGCCGTTTACTCTGGGCACCTTTCATCCAAGCTACTCAATACTGCCCCTGCAGCCATAAGAAGATAACATAGGAATCTTACTGTATTATCTAAATAGAAAACGAATCCAATAGCAAAAAAAGACACACAGAGTACACACTTATTATACACACCTTCCGTTGTCCCCTCCTGGCAGAGACAATAACAGTAACATTCTAAGGTAAAGGTCAAACACACAAACTCACACTGCTCAGCCACTGCTAGAGGCACAATCTTCTACCTTCTACCTGGTATGGTATTCAATTCCAAAACATCAAACCCAAGATTAAATCAAACCACTTACTCACGATCCAGAAAGGTAGAAAGAGGAGGAGCAGAATTTAGATCATGTATCTCCCATTCTGAATCATTCAGGCTAGTGAAATAACGTCAATACGGGCCAACACTGCTCCTAGCAGCATTTTATCTCATAAAAGCCTATCAAACATTTAACAAATGAGAAATGGTAGAAACTCCTCATGCTTTGTCATTTTGCACAGTGATATATATATTTTAGATGGGCTGTTTTATTTTTAGCCGGCGCGGTCTTCATATCTGATGGAACGGTCATACTGAAGCCGTCAAGTCAATTATACATATACATATATAATTACTGTACGGCTACAGCAAATTAAAACACTATAATAATACAGCCAGGGATATTACTCTCATGTTGTATATGATTAATAGGTAATACTGTATAATACTGTATACTTTTATGTCAGCTATTTATTGCCTAGGTCAAATGTAACCAATGTGCTCATCTATTCTTTTTCCTATACCATATTATGTATTCTGTGGTGGTGGCAGTGTGTGTGAGTCATGGACATAATATCAGAAAGCCACCTTGGGCTGTTTGAGTAGCGTGGCTTAGACTGGAGGTAGAGCAGAGAGCCTGTGACAACAGTCAGATCTGAGGGAACACACCTTTGATTTTACACGACAGATGGGAACGAAAGACAAGAGAGCGAGGGAAAGAGAGGAAGGGAGAGAGAGGGAGAGGGAGACAGCATGAGAGTGAGCGAGAGAGAGAACGAGGGAAAGAGAGGAAGGGAGATCTATCTATGCTTTCAGACTCAAGACAATCCAGTGCTCCTTGCTTTTGACAGGCCCCGGATTCGTATAAGATCAGAGTGGTTTCATATTAGCCTATTGATTTGAAGAGAAGGGATTGATGGATATTAAAAAATAAATGATTTAGAGAAAAAAAATGAATCTATCTTCGAGGTCAGTTGTCTACGGAAGCAAGTACAGGGGGTTAATTTAATAATAAATAGAACAATACAAAACAAGAGTTGTGTCTGGACATTAGCAATATAACTAATACTGCCTGGGGAAAGAACCAAAGGGAGTGACCGATATATAGGTGTCACGTTCGCTGTAGTGAGGAGACCAAAGCGCAGCGTGATGTGAATACATATTTTAACACAAGACGACTGAACACGAAGAACACTAACAAACTATACAAAATAACAAAACGAACGTGAACGCTATAAACACGGAGTGCAGACATGCAACATCAACATAGACAATAACCCACAAACTAAACTGGAACATGGCAACCTAAATAGGATCCCCAATCAGAGACAACGATAAACAGCTGCCTCTGATTAGGAACCAATCCAGGCCACCATAGACCTACATAATGCCTAGACTACACACACACACACACCTAGACATACCAAAACCCTAGACAAGACAAAAAACACACATACCACCCTCGTCACACCCTGACCTAACCAAAATAATAAAGAAAACAAAATTAACTAAGGTCAGGGCGTGACAATAGGGGAGGTAATCATAGAAATGATTGAGTCTCATGAGGCGCAGGTGCGCGTAACGATGGTGGCAAGTGTGCGTAATAATAAGTAAACTGACGACAATGAGCAACAGAGAGGGAGTGGGAGTAGACGTGACAGTACCCCCTCCCTGATGCATGGCTCCAGCCGCAGGACGCCGACCAGAGGAACGGTCCCTAGGACCAGGAGCAGGCCATTCGCCTCTGATGAGAGCCGGCCGAGGCGCGGAAGCCTGGCGAGCCGGGAGCCTGACGAGTCATCATCATTGAGGCATCCCCAGTAGCGTCGACAATGGCCCTTGGACCCGACGTCACCAGCAAAAAAAATAAAAAAAATAATTGTAATCCCTGTTGCTTCCATTTGTTGAGGCAGTATTTATGTAACACAGTCGTTGGGAGTCAGGAAGCAAGCACAGGGGGTGATTTTAATAATAAATAGAACATGGACCAATACAAAACAAGAGTAGCGTCTGGACATCCTTATCCCAGTCTGCTGTTCCCACATGCTTCAAGAGGGCCACCATTGTTCCTGTTCCCAAGAAAGCTAAGGTAACTGAGCTAAATGACTACCGCCCCGTAGCACTCACTTGCGTCATCAGGAAGTGCTTTGAGAGACTAGTCAAGGACCATATCACCTCCACCCTACCTGACACCCTAGACCCACTCCAATTTGCTTACCGCCCCAATAGGTCCACAGACGACGCAATCGCAATCACACTGCACACTGCCCTAACCCAAGAGGAATACCTATGTAAGAATGCTATTCAACGACTACAGCTCAGCATTTAACACCATAGTACCCTCCAAACACGTCATTAAGCTCGAGACCCTGGGTCTCGACACCGCCCTGTGCAACTGGGTCCTGGACTTCCTGACGGGCCACCCCCAGGTGGTGAGGGTAGGTAATAACATCTCCACCCCGCTGATCCTCAACACTGGGGCCCCACAAGGGTGCGTTCTCAGCCCTCTCCTGTACTCCCTGTTCACCCATGACTGCGTGGCCATGCACGCCTCCAACTCAATCATCAAGTTTGCAGACGACAATGCAGTGGTAGGGTTGATTACCAACAATGACGAGACTGCCTACAGGGAGGAGGAGAGGGCCCTCGGAGTGTGGTGTCAGGAAAATAACCTCACACTCAATGTCAACAAAACAAAGGAGATGATTGTGGACTTCAGGAAACAGCAGAGGGAGCAGCAGCCCCTATCCACATCGACGGGACAGTAGCGGAGAAGGTGGAAAGTTTTAAGTTCCTCGGTGTACACATCACGGACAAACTGAATTGGTCCACCCACACAGACAGCGTTGTGAACCTCAGGAGGCTGAAGAAATTCTGCTTGTCACCAAAAACACTCACAAACGCACAATCGAGAGCATCCTGTCGGGTTGTATCACCGCCTGGTACGGCAACTGCTTCGCCCACAACCGTAATGCTCTCCAGAGAGTAGTGAGGTCTGCACAACACATCACCGGGGGCAAACTACCTGCCCTCCAGGACACCGACACCACCCGATGTCACAGGAAGGCAAAAAGATCATCAAGGACAACAACCAACCGAGCCACTGCCTGTTCACCCCGCTATCATCCAGAAGGCGAGGTCAGTACAGGTGCGCAGTCATGGGTGAACAGGGAGTACAGGAGAGGGCTGAGAACGCACCCTTGTGGGGCCCCAGTGTTGAGGATCAGCGGGGTGGAGATGTTATTACCTACCCTCACCACCTGGGGGCGGCCCGTCAGTACAGGTCCCCAAAGCGGGGACCGAGAGACTGAAAAACAGCTTCTATCTCAAGGCCATCAGACTGTTAAACAGCCATCACTAACATTGAGTGGCTGTTGCCAACATACTGACTAAAATTTCTAGCCACTTTAATAATGGAAAAATGTATGTAATAGATGTAGCACTAGCCACTTTAAACAATGCCACTTTATATAATGTGTACATACCCTACATTCCTCATCTCATATGTACTCTATACCATCTACTGCATCTTGCCTATGCCGATCGGCCATCACTCATTCATATATTTGTATGTACATATTCTTATTCATTCCTTTACACTTTTGTGTGTATAAGGTAGTTGTTGTGAAATTGTTAGGTTAGATATTACTGCATGGTCGGAACTAGAAGCACAAGCATTTCGCTACACTCGCATTAACATCTGCTAACCATGTGTATGTGACAAATAAAATTAGATTTGATTTGACATGAGAAATAACCAAAGGGAGTGACAGATATAGGGGAGGCGATCATAGAAATGATAGAGTCCAGGTGTGCGTAACCATGGTGGCAGGTGTGCGTAATAATAAGTAAACTGGCGACAATGAGCGCCAGAGAGGGGGAGCGGGAGTACAGTCGTGGCCAAAAGTTTTGAGAATGACACAAATAATAATTTTCACAAAGTCCCTCTTTGCCATGCAAATGAACTGAATCCCCCAAAAACATTTACACTGCATTTCAGCCCTGACACAAAAGGAACAGCTGACATCATGTCAGTGATTCTCTCGTTAACACAGGTGTGAGTGTTGACGAGGACAAGGCTGGAGATCACTCTGTCATGCTGATTGAGTTCGAATAACAGACTGGAAGCTTCAAAAGGAGGGTGGTGATTGGAATCATTGTCCTTCCTCTGTCAACCATGGTTACCTGCAAGGAAACATGTGCCGTCATCATAGCTTTGCACAAAAAAGGGCTTCACAGGCAAGGATATTGCTGCCAGTAAGATTCAAATCAACCATTTTTCAGATTATCAAGGAGAGTGGTTCAATTGTTGTGAAGAAGGCTTCAGGGCGCCCAAGAAAGTCCAGCAAGCGCCAGGTTCGTCTCCTAAAGTTTATTCAGCTGCGGAGATCAGGGCACCACCAGTACAGAGCTTGCTCAGGAATGGCAGCAGGCAGGTGTGAGTGCATCTGCACGCACAGTGAGGTGAAGACTTTTGGAGGATGGCCTGGTGTCAAGAAGGGCAGCAAAGAACCCACTTCTCTCCAGGAAAAACATCAGGGACAGACTGATATTCTGCAAAGGGTACAGGGATTGGACTGCTGAGGACTGGGGTAAAGTCATTTTCCCTGAACAATCCCCTTTCCAATTGTTTGGGGCATCCGGAAAAAAGCTTGTCCGGAGAAGACAAGGTGAGCGCTACCATCAGTCCTGTGTCATGCCAACAGTAAAGCATCCTGAGACCATTCATGTTTGGGGTTGCATCTCAGCCAAGGGAGTGGGCTCACTCACAATTTTGCCTAAGAACACAGCCATGAATAAAGAATGGTACCAACACATCCTCCGAGAGCAACTTCTCCCAACCATCCAGGAACAGTTTGGTGACGAACAATGCCTTTTCCAGCATGACGGAGCACCTTGCCATAAGGCAAAAGTGATAACTAAGTTGCTCGGGGAACAAAACATCGATATTTTGGGTCCATTGCCAGGAAACTCCCCAGACCTTAAACCCATTGAGAACTTGTGGTCAATCCTCAAGAGGCGGTGGACAAACAAAAACCCACAAATTCTGACAAACTCCAAGCATTGCATATGCAAGAATGGGCTACCATCAGTCAGGATGTGGCCCAGAAGTTAATTGACAGCATGCCAGGGCGGATTGCAGAGGTCTTGAAAAAGAAGGGTCAACACTGCAAATATTGACTCTTTGCATCCACTTCATGTAATTGTCAATAAAAGCCTTTGACACTTCTGAAATGCTTGTAATTATACTTCAGTATTCCAGAGTAACATCTGAATAAGGTGCCCAGAGTAAACTGCCTGCTACTCAGGCCCAGAAGCTAAGATATCCATTTAATTAGTAGATTTGGATAGAAAACACTCTGAAGTTTCTAAAACTGTTTGAATGATGTCTGTGAGTATAACAGAACTCATATGGCAGGCAAAAACCTGAGAAGAAAATCCAACCAGGAAGTGGGAAATCTGAGGTTTGTAGGTTTGCCTATCAAATATACAATGTCTATGGGGTCATATTGCACTTCCTATGGCTTCCACTAGATGTCAACAGTCTTTAGAACCTTGTTGCAGGCTTCTACTGTGAAGGATGAGGGAATGCGAGCTGTTTCAACTAGGTGTCTGGCAGAGTGCCATGAGCTCACTCAGGCGCGCCCCCGTGAGAGGTAGGAATTCTCCGGTTGAAACATTATTGAAGATTTATGTTAAAAACATCCTAAAGATTGATTCTATACATGTGTCTGCAGACTGTAACGGAACTTTTTGACTTTTCGTCTGGCCTGCGCGTCTTGAATTTTGAACTAAACGAGCGAACAAAAAGGAGGTATTTGGACATAAATGATGGACTTTATCGAACAAAACAAACATATTGTGGAACGGATTCCTGGGAGTGCATTCTGATGAAGATCATAAAAGGTAGGTGAATATTTATAATGCTATTTCTGACTTCTGTTCACTACACAACATGGCGGGTACCTGTATCGCTTGTTTTTGTGTCTGAGCGCCGTACTCAGATTATTGCATGGTGTGCTTTTTCCGTAAAGTTTTTTTGAAATCTGACACAGCGGTTGCATTATGGAGAAGTTTATCTAAAGTTCCATGAATAACACTTGTATCTTTTATCAATGTTTATTATGAGTATTTCTGTAAATTGATGTGGCTCTCTGCAAAATCACTGGATGTTTTGGAGGCAAAACATTACTGAACATAACGCGCCAATGTAAACTAAGATTTTTGGATATAAATATTAAGTTTATCGAACATAATATACATGTATTGTGTAACATGAAGTCCTATGAGTGTCATCTGATGAAGATCATCAAAGGTTAGTGATTCATTTTATCTCTATTTCTGCTTATTGTGACTCCTCTCTTTGGCTGGAAAAATGGCTGTGTTTTTCTGTGACTAGGTACTGACCTAACATAATCAGATGGTGTGCTTTCGTCGTAAAGCCTTTTTGAAATCAGACACTGTGGTGGGATTAACAACACGTTTATCTTTAAAATGGTGTAAAATACTTGTATGTTTGAGGAATTTTAATTATGAGATTTCTGTTGTTTGAATTTGGCGCCCTGCACTTTCACTGGCTGTAGTCGAGTCGATCCCGTTAACGGGATCTCAGCCGTAAGAAGTTAACTGACTTGCCTAGTTAAATAAAGGTTCAATAAAATGTTTTATCCATTTTGAATTCTGTCTGTAGCACAACAAAATGTGAATAAGTCAAGGTATGAATACTTTCTGAAGGCACTGTATGTCCTTTTCAACATATGCAACATTACTCAACATATGCAACACCCTAACAACCCAGATTATACCCATGTTCGTCCTCCACCCCCACCTCTTCCTTCTCCTCCTCTTCCTTTTGCCCCTCTCCTAAATGTTCCAGTGCCCTCATTCTGCTCCAAGGTTATTGAGAACCCCTGGTGCTGCAATCTGTTCAGGAGCCGCCGTTGCTCTTGGCGAACTCCAAGGCCTCGATCAGGGCCCTCCACCTCCTTCGCCTCTCTCACACACGCAAGCAGGCACGCACCCACCCAGGCACTCACACACACAAAGAGAGAGACACACACGCACGCACGCACAAACCACATCAGCGGAACAGGTTGTCCTGTTTGAACAGATGTTGCTGAACCCCCACCACCCTCCACTTCCAGGGCCCCAAATCTCTGTGGCCTGCCTGCCTGTCCATTTGCACAGCGATCCTAGGGAGACCATTAATTTAGCCCCAGGCCTCTGGGCCCAGACAGATCCCAGAGCATGTGGACAGTCATTGTGCCCAGTGAGCTGACACTGCGAGTTATCCTCTTGACAGCCCAGCTTGGGAGGAGACGCAGATAGAGGTCAACTGCAAGATCGAAGGTTGAATTATATAGAAAGAGAAGAATAACATTGATGTGTCTGTCGGTAGAGTTGAAACAAACGTGACATGCGTGGTAGCTTTATCAAACAGCCATCGCTTATTATGTGCCCTGTTTGAGTTTGACTTCCAATCCCCCAGTGTGTGAAACAATATAATTTTTGCATGCCCTTTATGTCGTACAGCAAAAGGATATGAAACCCATGACTTCTAAGGAAATTGCTTTATTGGGAGAAAAACCCACAGATAATAATCAAATCAAATCAAGTTTATTTTATATAGCCCTTCGTACATCAGCTAATATCTCGAAGTGCTGTACAGAAACCCAGCCTAAAACCCCAAACAGCAAGCAATGCAGGTGTAATAAATATCTCATTGATCTGTACTCTGTTGTTTCTATGATGTTTCTTTTTTCCTGAGCTTTGTGTGTCCGTGTTATAGCGGGGAATCAGGTGGACCCACAGGGACTTGAGGTGAAAGAACAAACCGCTAAATGTATATTTCAAAGAAAGCATTTAAACTTTGAAAACCTCTGTGTCTGTTCGCACCCCAGCACTCATGCAAAGCTAATGGCTCAGATGCACTCTACACAGACCCACCAGGGACCTGTGCAATCAACAGATAAAATATCTTTCACTTGGCCTGGTTATTAAACTCAACCAATCTGTATGCATAACGTCCCACCCCACTCTCCCTTCCTTCTATCTATCAATCGATCTCTCTCTCTCTCTCTGTGTTTTTCTCCCTCTTTCCCTTCCCCTCCACCTCATTCTACCCTGCACTCTTTCTCCGGTCTCACTTTCATGGCTTCCTTCTATCTCTCTCTCTTTCTCCCTATCCCCAATCCCTTTGCCCCTTTCCGCTTTACCTTATTCTACCCTGCTCTCTTTCTCTCACTCCCGTTTCTCATTTTCTCATTTATTTATCTACAGCTGCTTTGCTCTCTCTACTGGATACGTTAGTACTTGTTCCAGTGCCATTCATATTGGGTCTAGAAGACAGTGGATAGTGTGAGTGACAGCCAGTTACATTTTTGTAAAGAAATGACGGCATTGTGAGTGAGTGAGAGAGAGAGAGAGAGAGAGAGAGAGAGAGAGAGCGCACTTTGAGATTTCAAAACATGAGAGAAAGGATGAATTAGCTGCAGCGGTAGCGGGGTGTGCTACCTAGCGTGGTGTGTGGGTGTAATGCAATTTGTTTGTGTTGTGAGATGTCTCCCTCAGCTAGCGAGGCGAACCCCTGAGGTCATGGTGGACATGCAGGGAGACTTGATTTATGGGTGAAGTGCAGTCGACCCGGCACACGTACACACCCGCACCGCCATATTGTACAGCTGTCATTCATTGCAGCTGTCAGACCATCATTGGCTGTGGCGTGGCTGTGATTTGCCTCTTATTTAATCTTGATTAAATAGAGATAGACACTTACAGTGTGCCGCACTCAACTCGGGGGGGTCGGAGCATGCATACCGAACAGCAGTCTACACACACACACACACACACAAACACACACACCTCTCTCACTCTCCTTTACATATTACTACACTATTACTAGCTAGTCTGACATCTATTGGGCAGTGTGAGTAACTGCAACCGTATCAGTCTCAGACAGATAGACAGACAGGGTTAAATCTGTTTTGGTCAGGTGAGGATATCCACTTGGAGGAAGAGACAGACTGTGATTCGTTCTGCACCTGGAGTAAGTTCACTGTCTCACCTTAGGCTCAGCACACGATAAGACATATGTCTGTGGCTGCACTACTTTTGAACACAGCCCTATGACCCATGGTCAAAAGGAGCGCAGCATAAAGTGAAAAAAGTTAGATTTGGGACGCAGAAAGTGAGAGAGCTCACAGCAAGAAGCTATCTTATCAAAACAATGGTCACTTCGCCAAGATCAGCCAGGTCAAGGCGCTCACAGTGGATTAGTGACAGGAATGTTAGAAATAATCACTCTCTCGCTGCTATGGAACCCTGACCTGTTCATTGGACGCGCTATCTTGTCTCGGACCTGCTGTTTCCTCTCTCTCTCTCTCCAGTAAACACAAGTAGAGCAATAACAAACAGACAGACTCTAAACTTATTTTCTAATAACCCTTTTGATTTCAGCTACTAAAAAACTCACTGCAACATCTTCAATCTCTCAGTATAATTGGAAGAGAAGTGATATAAACCACATCTGTGACAGCTTGTGATCTTGCCTAGTCATTTTGTAATGGGAAAAGGGGGAACGAATGATGAGTGCATCTGTGGCTCAGAAGAGTGGCTGTAAATTTCACACCAGGTGCCTGTTAGCATCTTACTATGGGGACGGACAATGGGGAGCTGAGGACTAAGGTTTACACACATGAACACACCCGCTCACTTGCACACGCACACACACAGGGGCTGTGGGGCTGCTGCTGTTTTCACTCCCTCCCTTATCCCAATATGCCTAAATCCAGCAGGTCAGGGAGAGGGTTAGCCTGGCCTTGGGGAACACGTTCAGGTACATATACAGTGGGGAGAACAAGTATTTGATACACTGCCGATTTTGCAGGTTTTCCTACTTACAAAGCATGTAGAGGTCTGTAAAAATCCAGAAAATCACATTGTATGATTTTTAAGTAACTAATTTGCATTTTATTGCATGACATAAGTATTTGATCACCTACCAACCAGTAAGAATTCCGGCTCTCACAGACCTGTTAGTTTTTCTTTAAGAAGCCCTCCTGTTCTCCACTCATTACCTGTAGTAACTGCACCTGTTTGAACTCGTTACCTGTATAAAAGACACCTGTCCACACACTCAATCAAACAGACTCCAACCTCTCCACAATGGCCAAGACCAGAGAGCTGTGTAAGGACATCAGGGATAAAATTGTAGACCTGCACAAGGCTGGGATGGGCTACAGGACAATAGGCAAGCAGCTTGGTGAGAAGGCAACAACTGTTGGCACAATTATTAGAAAATGGAAGAAGTTCAAGATGACGGTCAATCACCCTCGGTCTCGGGGTCCATGCAAGATCTCACCTCGTGGGGCATCAGTGATCATGAGGAAGGTGAGGGATCAGCCCAGAACTACACGGCAGGACCTGGTCAATGACCTGAAGAGAGCTGGGACCACAGTCTCATCGAAAACCATTAGTAACACACTACGCCGTCATGGATTAAAATCCTGCAGCGCACGCAAGGTCCCCCTGCTCAAGCCAGGGCATGTCCAGGCCCGTCTGAAGTTTGCCAATGACCATCTGGATGATCCAGAGGAGGAATGGGAGAAGGTCATGTGGTCTGATGAGACAAAAATAGATATTTTTGGTCTAAACTCCACTCGCCGTGTTTGGAGGAAGAAGAAGGATGAGTACAACCCCAAGAACACCATTCCAACCGTGAAGTATGGAGGTGGAAACATCATTCTTGGGGATGCTTTTCTGCAAAGGGGACAGGACGACTGCACCGTATTGAGGGGAGGATGGATGGGGCCATGTATCGCAAGATCTTGGCCAACAACCTCCTTCCCTCAGTAAGAGCATTGAAGATAGGTCGTGGCTGGGTCTTCCAGCATGACAACGACCCGAAACACACAGTCAGGGCAACTAAGGAGTGGCTCCGTAAGAAGCATCTCAAGGTCCTGGAGTGGCCTAGCCAGTCTCCAGACCTGAACCCAATAGAAAATCTTTGGAGGGAGGGGAAAGTCCGTATTGCCCAGCGACAGCCCCGAAACCTGAAGGATCTGGAGAAGGTCTGCATGGAGGAGTGGGCCAAAATCCCTGCTGCAGTGTGTGCAAACCTGGTCAAGAACTACAGGAAACGTATGATCTCTGTAAACAAAGGTATCTGTACCAAATATTAAGTTATGCTATTCTGATGTGTCATGCAATAAAATGCAAATTAATTACTTAAAAATCATACAATGTGATTTTCTGGATTTTTGTTTTAAATTCTGTCTCTCACAGTTGAAGTGTACTTATGATAATAATTACAGACCTCTACATGCTTTGTAAGTAGGAAAACCTGCAAAATTGGCAGTGTATCAAATACTTCTTCTCCCCACTGTATGTATGTGCACACACAGACACACGCACCATCCCCCCCCCCCCCCCCCCCCCCCACACACACACACACATGCATACACACACCAGAGGAGGCTCCTTAGAGGAGGAAGGGGAAGGCCATCCATTAAAAAAGATACAACTATACTAAATATATTCACGTCAACAAATAATTGATTAAAACACACTGTTTTGCAATGAAGGTTTACAGTAACCGCAACAGGACGCTGTAGGGTAGCACCATGGTGTAGCCGGGGGACAGCTAGTTTCTGTCCACCTCTGGGTACATTGAATTCAATGCAAAACCTTGGAGGCTCGTGGTTCTCACCCACTTCCATAGACACATTAATTATGACAACTTCCGGAGGATGTCCTCCAACCTATCAGAGCTCTTGCAGCATGAACTGACATGTTGTCCACCCAATCAACGAATCAGGGAATTCATCTAGTACTGATAGCACAAGCTACAGCTAGCTAGCACTGCTGTGCATAAAATGTGGTGAGTAGTTGACTCAAAGAGAGCGAAAGACAATAGTTGAACAGTTTTGAACAGATACATTTCTTCAAAAATGAAGGAGAAGCAAGAGAGAGAGAGAAAGTTTGTATTTTCTTTCATTTCCACTTTCACTTATCTAGCGAATGCAGCTAGCTAGTTTAGCCTACTCAAACACCTGACTCAAACAGAGAGTGATGCTATATTAGCTAGCTGGCTATGGCTATCCAACACTGAAACTCCTCCAAGTCAAGGTAAGCTTTTGGTTTTATTCATTTATTGACACCGGAGCCCACCGTTGTAATTGCTAAACTGCTTGCTGACTGTACACTCTACTTTAAGATTGTAGCGGGTTTACTAACGCATTAATTCTCGTAGCTATGTTGACTATGGCGTTACCTAATATGGTGATAACGATGTAGGCTGTGTGTAGCGGTTATGATATGAAGGTTTGGCTTGGAAAGGTTTTTTCAGCTGGTCACAGACAGGTGATGTGTTGTGCAATGTCCACAAGCAAAGAGAAAAGGTGACAGGAAGAGTGCATAAATGTGAGAAGGAATTATACAACTATCAAATGGATCATGCTGTTTGTATGTGGCTGATATGAAAGTGAACTGTGTTTGCATGTGAGCATGGGTGTATTCATTCCACCGATTCTGTTGAGAAACAATTCTTAAACGGAAGCAAATGGAATGAAATGGGGATAAACATATCTGAATTTGTCCAATAGAAACACTTGTTTGCAACTGTTGGACTAATGATTACACCCTAGATCAGTTAGATTTGAGTATCATGCAGTAATCTAAACCTTTCGATGTTACACTGAGCTGGGTGAATGGAATATGAATGACAGTCATCCAATATGAGCCTGGACATAAACACAACACGACAAACAATGCTACTACAGGGAACAACACAGAGGAGCAGACATATATGCAGGGGCAATCAATATAGTGAGGGAGTCCAGGTGAGTCCAATGAGCGCAGCTGCTGTTCACTCACGTCTTCCTGCACTACGGGGTGCCTGAGGACAGTCTCTGATCGGGGTCCCCAGTTCACGTCCAGGGTCTGGAGAGCGTTCATGGAACATCTGGGGGTCTCGGTCAGCCTCACCTCAGGTTTTCACCCGAGAGTAATTGGCAGGTGGAGAGAGTAAACCAGGATGTGGGTAGGTTTCTGCGGTCATATTGCCGGGGGAGTGGGCGGCGTTCATCCCCTGGGCAGAGATGGCCCAAAACTCACTCCGCCACTCCTCCACTAACCTCCCTCCCTTCCAGCGCGTACTGGGGTATCAGCCGGTTCTGGCACCTTGGCATCAGAGCCAGATCGAAGCTCCTGCGGTGGACGAATGGGTTAAGCGCTCAGAGGAGACCTGGGACGGCGCCCATGTGCACCTGCAATGGGCCGTGAGGTGGCAGAAGGTGAGCGCCGACCGCCACCGCAGTGAAACCTGCCCCCCCGCCTGCCCTGCCGGAAGCTGGGTCCGCGGATTGTGGGGCCATTCCGGAGACTGAACGAGGTATGCTACAGGTTACAGCTTCCCCATATTACCGTATTAATCCCTCGTTCCATGTGTCTCTCCTCAGGCCGTTGGTGGCTGGTCCACTCCAGGAGTCTGAGGTGCGGGAGGTCCCTCCGCCCCCTCTGAACATCAAGGGGGCCCCGGCTTATGCTGTTTGAGCCATCCTGGACTCGAGGCATCGGGCGAGGGGCCTTCAGTACCTCATGGAGTGGGAGGGATACGGTCCGGAGGAGAGATGCTGGGTGCCGGTGGAGGACGTCTTGGACCCTTCGTTGCTGCGGGAGTTCCACCGTCTCCATCCGGATCGCGCTGCTGGAGCCGCACGTCAAGGGGGGGTACTTACCAGCCATCTAGCCATCACCGATCCACTTTTCGTTTTCCATTTGTTTTGTCTTTTTCTTAGACACCTGGTTTCAATCCCCCAATTACTTGTCCATTATTTAACCCTTTGTTCCCCCATGTTTGTTTGTGAGTAATTGTTAATTGTATTGCTGTCCGTATTTGTGGCCTTGTATTTATACGACGTGTATTGTGATATATTTGAGTAAAATTGCTTTCATTACTCTTATCTGCTGTCCTGCACCTGACTCATCTCACCAGCTACACAAAGATACTTTACATATGCACTCATATGCAATTGAAGTCGGAAGTTTACATACACTTATGTCATTAAAACTCGTTTTTCAACCACTACACACATTTCTTGTTATCAATCTATAGTTTTGGCAAGTCGGTTAGGACATCTACTTTGTGCATAACACAGGTAATTTTTCCAACAATTTTTTACAGACAGATTATTTCACTTATAATGCAATGTATCACAATTCCAGTGGGTCAGAAGTTTGCATATACTAAGTTGACTGTGCCTTTATACAGCTTGGAAAATTCCAGGAAATGATGTCATGGCTTGAGAAGCTTCTGATAGGCTAATTTCTAAAAATGTGTCAAATGGAGGTGTACCTGTGAATGTATTTCAAGGCTTACCTTCAAACTCAATGCTTCTTTGCTTGACATCATGTGAAAATGAAAAGAAATCAGCCAAGACCTCAGAGAAAAAAACGGTATACCTCCACAAGTCTGGTTCATCCTTGGAAGCAATTTCCAAATGCCTGAAGGTACCACGTTCATCTGTACAAACAATAGAACGCAAGTATAAACACCATGGGACCACGCAGCCGTCATACTGCTCAGGAAGGAGACGCGTTCTGCCTCCTAGAGATTAACGTACTTACGTGCGAAAAGTGCAAATCAATGCAGAACAACAGCAAAGGACCTTGTGAAAATGCTGGGGGAAACAGTTACAAAAGTATCTATATCAACAGTAAAACGAGTCCTATATCGACATAACCTGAAAGGCCGCTCAGCGAGGAAGAAGCCACTGCTCCAAACCGCCATTAAAAAAAGCCAGACTACGGTTTGCAACTGCACATGGGGACAAAGATCGTACTTTTTGGAGAAATGTCCTCTGGTCTGATGAATAGTGACCATCGTTATGTTTGGAGGAAAAAGGGGGAGGCTTGCAAGCCAAAGAACACCATCCCAACCGTGTTGCACGGGGGTGGCAGCATCATGTTGTGGGGGTGCTTTGCTGCAGGAGGGACTGGTGCACTTCACAAAATATATGGTATCATGAGGCAGTAATATTATGTGGATATATTGAAGCAACATCTCAAGACATCAGTCAGGAAATTAAAGTTTGGTCGCAAATGGGTCTTCCAAATGGACAATGACCCCAAGCATACTTCCAAAGTTGTGGCAAAGGAGCTTAAGGACAACAAAGTCAAGGTATTGGAGTGGCCATCACAAAGTCCTTACCTCAATCCTATAGGAAATGTGTGGGCAGAACTGAAAAAGTGTGTGCGAGCAAGGAAGCCTACAAACCTGACTGTCACACCAACTCTGTCAGGTGGAATGGGCCAAAATTCACCCAACTTATTGTGGGAAGCTTGTGGAAGGTTACCCAAAATGATAGACCCAATTTAAACAACTTAAAGGCAGTGCTACCAAATACTAATTGAGTGTATGTAAACTTCTGACACACTGGGAATGTGATGAAAGAAATAAAAGCTGAAATAAATCATTCTCTCTACCATTGTTCTGACATTTCACATTCTAAAAGTAAAGTGGTGATCCTAACTGACCTGAGACAGGGGATTTTTACTAGGATTAAATGTCAGGAATTGTGAAAAACTGAGTTTAAATGTATTTGACAAAGGTGTATGTAAACTTCCGACTTCAACTGTATACATTTTGGAATGGTATCAGGTATTAGTTTTCTTAATGAATGAATTGATATATATTTTCATTTGCATAAATACACTGGGTGTATTTGCATTTATAAATAGATTAACATAAATATCTGGAACACGGTGGCAACCACTAGGCCTATCTGCTGTCTGCTGCCTCATTAATTACTGTTGTCACATTCTGTTGCATAATTCAACAAGTGTGTCAATAGCAGGATACCCTCAGATTAAAAATCAACACACTTGGCACTATATTACACCTATGTATCTATACATACCTTACATTGTTTGCAGACATAATATCACTATAATGTTCATTTTCGGAAGTGGCTTTCATTTCAGTGCATCTAACTTTCTAAAATCTAAAATTCTATAAAAATAACAACCATAAAAATTAAGAAAATCTTTCTTGTGATGTAAGTGTCCGTTAAAGATGATGCTACAAAAAATACAAAAGAACTGTTAGTTTTGTCTTTGTATTATCTTTTACCAAATCTAATGTGTTCTATTCTCCTACATTCTCACAAACTTCAAAGTGTTTCCTTTCAAATGGTACCAAGAATATGCATGTCCTTGCTTCAGGGCCTGAGCTACAGGCAGTTAGATTTGGATATGTAATTTTAGGCAAAAATTTGAAAAAAAGGGGCGGACCCTTAAATTAAGAGGTTTTAACAAGATCCTGGAACACAGCAGGGGTGGGGTGTTGGTAAGGCCAAATCACATGACCAGGTACTCGTAGTGGCCGTTGGCCATGTTGAAGGCAGTCTTCCACTCTTCCCTTTCCCTTATCCGCACCAGGTAGTAGGAGTTCCGTAGGTCCAGCTTACAGAACACGGTGGCCCCCTGGAGCGGCTCGAAGGCCGAGGAGATGAGAGATACCGGGTGGAGGTTCTTCACCATGATGTCGTTGAGACCTCAGTAGTCGATGCACAGGCGCAGGGTTTTGTCCTTCTTCTCCACAAAGAAGAACCCTGCCCGGGGGGAGGCAGAAGGACGGATGAACCCAGCAGCTAGGGAGTCTTCAATGTAGGTCTCCATAGCCTTGGTCTCCGGACCCGACAGAGAGTACAGTTGTCCCCGGGGCGGAGAGGTGCCTGGGAGAAGATCAATCCCGCAGTCATATATTTGGTGCGGCGGCAGCGAAGTGACCTGGGCCTTACTGAACACCTCCCGGAGGTCCTGGTACTCGGGAATGGCGGAGAGGTCATGGGGAAACTTCCGAGGCCCCAGGAAGACGTCCTGGGACAGGCTGCGCTGACTTCAGGCAATGGGCGTGGCAGAACGGGCTCCAGCCCATGATAGCACCAGCAGACCAGTTAATGAGGGGATTGTGTCGCTGGAGCCAGGAGAATCCCAATACTACAGGAACCCGAGGAGACTTAATGAGCAGGAACTGGATTGTCTTGTGGTGGTTCCCTGACACACGTAGGTTGATGGGGGTGGTATTGTGGGTGACCCGGTCTATAGAGCATCCATCCAGTGCTCTAACGTCCATGGGAATGGAAAGGGTTTGAGTGGGGATATCCAGCTTGGAAGCCAGGGTAGCGTCCATAGAGCTCTCCTTGCCCCCAGAGTCGATGAGTACCCGGAGAGATTTCTGGTTCCCCCACAGCAACATGGCATGAAAAGGGATGCGAGTAAGGGGAGAGGAAAAGTTATCCGTATGGCCCACCAGAGTACTTGCTCCTACCTGTGAGCCTGGTATTTTAATGGAGAGGTGGAGACGAAATTACCAGTATTCCCGCAATACAGGCAGCTCTTAGTGTGAAGCATGTATAGCCAATCAGCTGGAGAGAACCTAGATCTGCCTAGTTGCATGGGCTTGGGAAGAGGTGAATCGGCAGCCTTTGGAGACTCACTGGGGAACTCGGGTAGCCTCGGGTTCTCTCGGCAACGGAGCCGTAGGGGACTTCCGGGATACCTCGGAGGCGAGGTGGAATCCTTGGACGGGTGTATGGAATCGAATCTCCTCTCCTTCCTTCGTTCCCGTAGTCGCCCATCGATCCAAATGGTCAAGGCGATGAGCGATTCGAGATCCGTCGGTAGTTCCCGGGCAGCAAGCTCGTCTTTTATTTCCTCTGAAACTCAGTGCAGTAACATGTCAAACAGTGCTTCTAGGTTCCAGGCACTCTCAGCTGCAAACGTACGGAAATTCACTGCGTAGTCTGCCACACTGCGGGAGCCTTGTCGAAGCTGGAGTAACTTCCAGGCAGCCTCTCTCTCGGACAATGGAGCATCGAAAACCTTCTTTACCTCTGCCACAAACTCCTCCAGACTGGAGCATACAGACGACTGTTGTTCCCATACTTCCGTAGCCCAAGCGAGAGCCCTCCCGGACATCTGTGTGATGAGGTACGCTATCCTAGGGCAGTCTGAGGGTATAGAATAACTATCTTCAAAGTAATGACTCAGCACATCGGGTTTGATATGAAAGCTTCTTTTAGTAATAATACTCAATCACGTTACATTTAACAACTTTAGATTCTACAGAGCAATGCCAGCAAAATGCTAGCGCAAAGGAGCCATCCCAATAATCACCTGTCAATTGCACTTAATTAACTAGCATTCGCTCTCTACTTCCTGTCGCAAGGCATTCTGGAACTTGCAGTCAAAAGCGTAATTCAATACTAACCAATACAATTACATATGTAAATAACTGTAAAGAAATCTTTAGATACAGCTCAATGAATTAACTTAAACATTAACTCTGTAACACATTAAAGTTACAACAGAGGAGAAGGAGGAGGGCTGCAGCTCGATGATGAGTGAACACTGAGCAAGAAACACCCAACAGGTTCCCGACTCTCCATCGAAGTGCTCCGGGGGAGGTAAGCGGGGTTCCCGGGAAACCGGGGTGACGGTGCTGCTAACAGCCGGGATACTGAGGGGCTGGGAGGTTAGCGTGGTGGTAGGCTGCATAGTAGACAACTCACGGAATTGCTTGGTCTTGACGTTCGGCCAAGGTCTGGGACCCTCCCATAAGACCACGAAGCAACTCCTTGTGCCTTTCAATGGTGGCTCCTTGGGAGGAGAGGGCATTGTGGAGATAGTCCGAGTCTGCTGGGTCAGTCATGGCCAGTTCATACTATCACGTTATAGGTATGACCTAGATGCAGACAGTGTCGAATAAACAAAAGTTTATTTCTAAAAGAGGAGCATGCAAACGACAGGTCAAAGTCAGGCAGGGGTCAATAATCCAGTAAGGTGGGGTAAGGTACAGAACGGCAGGCAGGTTCAGAGTCAGGGCAGGCAGAACAGTCAAAATCGGGAAGGACTAGAAAACAGGAGCAAGAAACGCTGGTAGGTTTCATGAACAAAAACGAACTGGCAACAAACAAATAGAGTACATAGGTATAAATACACAGGGGATAATGGGGAAGATGGGTGACACCTGGAGGGGGGTGGAGACAAGCACAAGGGCAGGTGAAACAGATCAGGGTGTGACAGACCCAGATGGTTTTTTAAGGGTCAAGTTTAAGGAGCTCCTTTATCACTTCAGACTGAGTGACCTTTGTAACTTTGTAGCGGGGCAGGGGAAAAAGAGGGAGGCGCATCGGGGCTAGTCGCTGGGAGATTAGGAAATGTTGGCCGTCAAGGAGGCATGGCTGAGTCAAATAGGAATCCTGACTTAACTTCTTGCCGCACGGATCACTTTAGCGGGATCATTTTCATAAACAACCGCTGAATTGCAGAGCGCCAAATTTAAAAAAAATACAAAAAATATTTATAATCATGAAATCACAAGTGAAATATACCAAAACACAGTTTAGCTTGTTGTTAATCCACCTATCGTGTCAGATTTTGAAAATATGCTTTACAGCGAAAGCAATCCAAGTGTTTGTGAGTTTATCAATCACCAACAGTAAGAACAGCTAGCCTCAAATTAGCTTGGTCACGAAAGTCAGAAAAGCAATAAAATGAATCGCTTACCTTTGATAATCTTCGGATGTTTGCACTCACGAGACTCCCAGTTACACAATAAATGTTATTTTTGTTCGATAAAGATTAGTTTTATAACCAAAAACCGCCATTTGGTTTGCGCGTTATGTTCAGAAAACCACAGGCTCGTTCCGGTCCTGAAAGGCAGACGAAAATTCCAAAAAGTATCCGTAATGTTCGTAGAAACATGTCAAACGTTTTTTATAATCAATCCTCAGGTTGTTTTTAACATACATACAACATACATAGCGTGCCCAGAGTGAACTGCCTCCTACTCTGTCCCAGATGCTAATATATGCATAGTATTATTAGTATTGGATAGAAAACACTCTGAAGTTTCTAAAACTGTTTGAATTATGTCTGTGAGTATAACAGAACTCATATGGCAGGCAAAAACTGGAGAAAAAATCCAAACAGGAAGTGGAAATTCTGAGGCTGGTCAATTTTCAACCAAGATCCCATTGAAATCACAGCGAGATATGGATGAGTTGGATGGATATGGATGCCTCTACTGTGAAGGGGGGCCGAATGAGAGGGGAATTAGTCAGGTCTGCCATGACCTGACCATTCTTTGACCTTGCGCGTTCACATGAGAGGGAGCTCTGTTCCATCGCTCATCTGAAGTCAATGTAATTCTCCGGTTGGAACGTTATTCAAGATTTATGTTAAAAACATTCTAAAGATTGATTCAATACATCGTTTGACATTATCGTTATAATGCTTTTTATGAGTTTTGTTGACTGCACAATTTGGGCGGGTAACTGTATGGCTTGCTTTTGTGGCTGAACGCTGTTTTCAGATGATTGAATATTGTGTTTTGCCGTAAAGCTTTTTGAAATCTGACACAGCGGTTGCATTAACCTTGTCCCAGTTTAGGTCACCTAGCAGGACAAATTCAGATTTAGTGTAAAGGTCCAAGAGAGAGCTGTCGTGGAAATTCTACACAGCGACTGTCACGCCTTGAACTTAGAGATCCTTTTTATGTCTCTATTTTGGTTTGGTCAGGGCGTGTGTTGGGTTGGGCATTCTATGTTTTGTTCTATGTTGTCCGTTTCTATGTGTTTGGCCTGGTATGGTTCCCAATCAGAGGCAGCTGTCAATTGTTGTCTCTGATTGAGAACCATACTTAGGTAGTCTGTTCCCACCTGTGTTTGTGGGTAGTTGTTTCCTGTTTTGTGTTTTTTCACCTTACAGGACTGTTTTGTGTCGTTCACTCTCTTTGTTGTTTTTTGTCATTCAGTGTTCAGTTTATTTGATCAAATTTACTATGAACACCTACCACGCTGCGTGTTGGTCCGAAGATTCCTATTCCTCATCATCAGACGAAGAGGAGGAACGTTACAACGACATAAAAAATCAATTATAAATGATTCATTGTTTATTAACAGTTATCTGGAGAGGTCCCAACAAACGTGATGCACCAAGGAATTCGTCTGTCAGGAGCTCTATCGGGGCAGTCCTGTTAGATATCATATATACTGCTTACAGATACATTACATAGGCATGATTTAGCTTATTCATCATTCATAATTAATTAATCATTAACGTTTGGTTAATACATGTGACAGACCAATACCTCACAAGGCTTCTTCTCTCCAAGCTTAGATCTTGAAACTGAGATATCCTTTCGTTCTCAAAACAAGGTTCTGGGCGTACTGCCAAATTGCAGATACTGATAGTGAGGATTCTTTCAATCAGTCACTTGCATGAACACAGAAATTGGTTATTAGAAAAGCACAAACATAAAACACAGAAACTGGTTATTAGAAAAGCACAAACATAAAATGTTCCATCACAGAGCTTAGGGCAGGTAGGAAACAGGCCGGTGCCGATGGTGGACGATAACACCCAGCAACAGTCAACAAAGAGCTATTTTAAAGCTTAATGCTAAAAACCAGCAAATCAAATTGTTTGGGGACAGACTTGGTAGAAACAACAGAGCACTGAAGGTGTTCCTTGGTAAAGATTTCCACTCCACCATCTTTGGAATATCTGTCTTGTCGAAAAAGGTTATAAACAGAAAGGTTAACATCAGTGTTCTAAACACTCTTTCTTAACCACGTCTCAGTAATGACCAACACATCTGGATTGGAGCTGTGAACCCACACTTTCAATTGATCAACTTTAGGTAATACATGTCTAGTATTAACGTGCAGAAAACCCAGGCTTTTACGAGAGCAGAAATAAGTCAATATTCAGGATTGGGGCTTGCAACAGTAGATGGGCCAGGGTGTACAGCACATGCACATTTCGAGATATCATCAGCAGTAATACAATCAGGGCAGTGCAGAGGACAGGGAGAGGTCTGCAGTGTTCATTTTTATGACATTTGAATGTACATCAGATGGTAACAAGATCAAACTGTACAGCAATTTCATCAGGTAACATGAATACAAAGCCGCTGAGAGGTGGTTAGAATAGGATGGGAGGCCAAGAGTCCGTGTAACCAATAGAGAGTCAGAGTTGTTTATTTTATTAAGTTTGCAATGATTGAGTGTAGCCTGGCCCAGCAGTGTGAAGGTGAACGGAAAGGCACTGGAGCAACGAACCGCCCTTGCTGTCTCTGCCTGGCCGGTTCCCCTCTCTCCACTGGGATTCTCTGCCTCTAACCCTATTACAGGGGATGAGTCACCGGCTTACTGGTGCTCTTCCATGCCGTCTCTAGGAGGCGTGCATCACTTGAGTGGGTTGAGTCACTGACGTTATCTTCCTGTCTGGGTTGTGCTGTGGCGGAGATCTTTGTGGGCTATACTCGGCCTTGTCTCAGGATGGTAAGTTGGTGGTTGAAGATATCCCTCAGGTGGTGTGGGGGCTGTGCTTTGGCAAAGTGGGTGGGGTTATATCCTGCCTGTTTGGGACTGTCCGGGGGTATTGTCGGATGGGGCAACAGTGTCTCTCTTTATGCTGCAGTAGTTTGTGTCGGGGGGCTAGGGTCAGTCTTTTATATCTGGAGTATTTATCCTGTCTTATCCTTAGTCCTGTGTGAATTTAAGTCATTCTTTCTTTCTCTCGCTCTCGGAGGAGGACCTGAGCCTAGGAGGACCCTAGGAGGACCCTAGGACCATGCCTCAGGACTACCTGGCCTGATGACTCCTTGCTGTCCCCAGTCCACCTGGCCGTGCTACTGCTTCAGTTTCAACTGTCTCAACTGTTCTGCCTGCGGCTATGACCTGTTCACCGGACGTGCTACCTGTCCCAGACCTGCTGTTTTCAACTCTCTATAGACAGCAGGAACGGTAGAGATACTCTGAATAATCGGCTATGAAAATCCAACTGACATTTACTCCTGAGGTGCTGACCTGTTGCACCCTCGACAACCACTGTGATTATTATTATTTGACCCTGCTGGTCATCTATGAACACTTGAACATCTTGGCCATGTTCTGTTATAATCTCCACCCAGCACAGCCAGAAGAGGACTGGCCACCCCTCATAGCCTGGTTCTTCTCTAGGTTTCTTCCTAGGTTCTGGCCTTTCTAGGGAGGTTTTCCAAGCCACCGTGCTTCTACACCTGCATTGCTTGCTGTTTGGGGTTTTAGGCTGGGTTTCTGTACAGCACTTTGAGATATCAGCTGATGTAAGAATGCTGTTCATTCCCCGACAGCAACGGGGAACTGGGTCTAAACATGAGAATATAATTAACATAACTAACAACTGGCTTTTGTCCAGACTATATAATCTGGCGGAAGGATGAAACAAAACTAATTTACTCATTATTAAAATAAATGTTTGATGAAAACAATTGTTTTAACCTTTCTAGGACACACGTTCCGCTAGCAGAAACCCTGAAACCCTTAGCTGAAAAGGCAGCGCGGGAAATTCAAAAATATTTTTGGGAGATATGTAACTTTCACACATTAGTCCAATACAGCAAATGAAAGATAAACACCTTGTTAATCTACCCATCGTGTCCGATTAAAAAAATATATATATACAGCGAAAACACAACATCTGATTATGTTAGATCACCGCCAAGTCCAAAAAACACACAGCCATTTTCCCAGCCAAAGATAGGAGTCACAAAAAGCAGAAATAGAGATAAAATGAATCACTAACCTTTGATGATCTTCATCAGATGACACTCATAGGACATCATGTTACACAATACATGTATGTTTTGTTCGATAATGTGCATATTTATATAAAAAAATCTCAGTTTACATTGGCGTCATGTTCAGAAATGCCTCCAAAATATCCAGAGAAATTGCAGAGAGCCACATCAAATAACAGAAATACTCATCATAAACTTTGATGAAAGATACATGTTTTACATAGAATTAAAGATACACTTGTTCTTAATGCAACTGCTGTGTCAGGTTTCAAAAAAACTTTACGGAAAAGGCACACCATGCAATAATCTGAGACGGCGCTCAGATATAAACAACATTTCTCCGCCATATTGGAGTCAACAGAAATACGAAATTACATCATAAATATTCCCTTTGATGATCTTCCTCAGAATGCACTCCCATGAATCCTAGTTCCACAATAAATTGTTGTTTTGTTCGATAATGTCAATTATTTATGTCCAAGTAGCTACTTTTGTTAGCACGTATAGTACACATATCCAAACGCTCGAGCAGATCCAGGCGAACGTCGGACAAAAACTTCAAAAAGTTATATATAGTTTTTCAACAGGACAATGACCAAACGATACGCCATCCCATCTGGTTTGGGGTTAGTGGGACTATCATTTGTTTTTCAACAGGACAATGACCCAACACACCTCCAGGCTGTGTACGGGCTATTTGACCAAGAATGAGAGTGATGGAGTGCTCTATCAGATGACCTGGCCTCCACAATCACCTGACCTCAACCCAATTTAGATGGTTTGGGATGGGTTGGACCACAGAGCGAAGGAAAAGCAGCCAACAAGTGCTCAGCATATTCGACTGTTCAAAAAGCATTCCAGGTGAAGCTGGTTGAGAGAATGCCAAGAGTTTGCAAAGCTATCATCAAGGCAAAGGGTGGCTACTTTGAAGCATCTCAAATATAAAATAGATTTTGATTTGTTTAACACTTTTTTGGTTACTACATGATTCCATATGTGTTATTTCATAACTTTGATGTCTTCACTATTATTCTACAATGTAGATAATAGTAAAAATAAAGAAAAACCCTTGAATGAGTAAGTGTGTCCAAACTTTTGACTAATACTATATATATTAAGACTGTTAAAGTGACTAAAATAAAATAAAAAATGTCATGATGTTTCTTATATCTCTCAGATATAGCACAGACACTTCTGAACAAACTTCCTTTAGATGTTTTAGGGGGGGCTATCTGTTGTTCCATGTAGCGAATCTGTTATTTAATGCGTTTGTATGCGTTAATAACAGTTCGACTTCAAGGGGTCTTAAAATTCAAAATCAAATAGCTAAATGAACCTTGGTATGGCCTGCTTAAAACAATTCTATATAGCTTAGTAGAACCCCGGCTTAGACTCTTATGGGTTAACAAGTGACATCAATAAAGAAGCATAGCTTTCACCTGGATTCACCTGGCCAGTCTATATCATGGCAAGAGCAGGTGTTCCTCATGTTTTGTACACTCAGGGTAAAGTATATACAGTACAGTATATGTTACTCCTAATATTGTACAATTTGTGTGTCTCTTCATTGGCCTGGGCTATTGTTTGCGCTCAAGACCAGGTCGTTTTTATTGCTCTCAATTTGTCACTGTCGGAGTAGCCTGTATTTTCAGTCATTTGTGTGGTATTAAAATATTCTGCTAACGTCACGTAAATGACGTCGAATTCCATGACATTTGTTTAAATGAGATCCATGTTGTTCCAGATGCTGAAATAAATGATTTACTCATGTGTGTAAATCCTAAAAGTGCCTCTGCTCAACTGTATGTTACTATGCAGGTGTGATTATAGATGCTGCAATGCTTTTCCACCCCGCCCCCATAGGGCTCTGGTCAAAAGTAGTGCACTAGAGAATACGGTGTTATTTGGGACACCGATACATTTTATCTGCCCTGGTATTATTATGTGCAATTACCTGCAAACTATTAATAATAATATAAACTCACTCAAATGGCTACAATAAGTATCAGTCATGTGGGATAGCTACACTCAAACTGTCATCCGTAAAAATCATTCAGGGTCAAGGTTTAATCTGTTCATTCTGATTTGCCCATACACCCCAGCGGTCATTTTGTAACACACACCCCCCCCCAGCGGGCATCCGAGCCATTAAGAGGAGACCACTGATGACCTATTCTTGCTTTCTGTACAGCTGGGTTATATGGGGAGCTCTTCAAACATATGAAGCTTTAAGCAGCAGAGAAATAAACAGATATAATTGGCACAACAAAAGCCCTCAGTCCCTCAAGGCCAGTTCAGTGGATGGACCAGTCCCAGACCCTGGACCTCCAAGCGCCTCTGAAGGCCCACCAGTCAGGGGGGTTCCCATGCTGTCTCCCTGTCACCCAGGCCTCAGTGTCGACAGTCCCATCACTCTGTGCCACAGACCCCAGGTGCGTCCCAAATGGTACCCTAATCTCTACATAGTGAACTACTTTTGACCAGGGCCCATGGGGATGCAACCCTCTCTCTCTCTTCTCTCTGAGGTTACAAGGACCAGACAGACACAGCTGCCCCCCCAATCTATTTCAATCAGGGGGAAATGTTTCATTTTTTTCTAGTTTCAATGTCCCCCTGTCCTATGTGATAGCAGAACTATTAGCTCTTTGCATCAATGTGTTTATATTTTCTCTTCCTCTGTCCAGCCTCCTCCACTTTCTTATTTTCTTTCTCCTCCTCCTCCCTTCACCACCTATCCCATGGTCGTATTGGGTATCGGAAAAAAATGAATGACTTCATCTCCTGTCCCCTGGGAGGCTGGGCTGGTAGAAAAGTTGATATGCTACACCTTTCTCCTATTGGCTCTGTCTCTTTATCCGTGATAGAACCAGCAAGCCAGCTCCCTGCCATGACACAGCGGAAGAGCCAATCATGCGCAGGGATAATGGGATGAGCTATCTGGGGCGGCAGGAGAGGAGGAGGACGACGACAAGATGCATGCGTCCCAAATGGCACCCTATTCCCAATATAGTGCACTACTTTTGACCAGGGCCCATAGAGCTCTTGTATGGACCCTGGTCCAAAATAGTGCACTGTATTAGGAAAAGGGCGCCATTTGGGATGAAGAAACAATTAGATGTCTGGAAGGCGCAAGAGGGCAGGGGATGGATCAGGAGACCTCATATTGAGAGCCTGAGGAAAGGAGAGATATAGGAGACGCAGGGTCTATTGTCTCTCTCTCTTTCCTCCCCCCTCCTTCCCTCTACTCCCTCCTACCATCACCACTTCCCTTTATCTCCCAGAATTAGTCATTTATCAGTCCGTGAACAAAAATGTTCGGCTCTCTCCTTTACCCCCAAACTCTACCCCGTCCACACACACATATACACACGGTACCCACTCTCCAAGGGTGTCTCAGGGAGAGTTGGGATATGCAAGCACGCACACACACAAACACGAACACACTACAACATGAACGCACACACACACTCCCATTCACACACACAACCTCCCATTCACACACCCAGGGTTGGGTAGGTTACTTTCTAAATGTAATCTGTTACAGTTACTAGTTACCTGTCCCAAATTATAATCAGTTTGGTTACCCAAACTTAGTAATGTAATCTGATTACTTTCAATTACTTTCCTCTTAAGACGCATTAGAAGAGACAGAAAGGACACATCAAATGCATTTGGTGGCATCATAGTGGTCTTTGACTTGTGGTCAGACTTGACTTGCTCAGATGGAACAAACAATGAAATCAATGTCATTGAGAAAACAGAACGGTGTCATAATGTACTTTGTAGCAAACATCCTTTCAGAATGATAAGTAATCCATCTGTAATCTGATTACAAAATGTTGCTGGTAATGTAACTGATTACAGTTACAGTTTTTTTGTAATCAGTTATTCCACAACCCTGCACACACCATCAGGCTCACCGGCCGCCAGACACAATTTAATAGCAGCAGAATGGGCCCAGAATGAAGGTCAGGGAGAACGTTCATTAAAACACTGTAACTTGGATAATTGGCCATCAATAGCACAAAGGAGGCCCATTGTGGAGACACAGATGTATGCAGAACCAGGCAGGGATGAATGACGGGACTGGGGGGACTGGGCATGAGGAGGGGTGAGGCTGGGGCTGTGGGGACTATCCCATGTGTATGTGTGTACGCATGAGTGTAGTGTGCGTGTGTTACACTTGCCAACGTTAGGGCCATTATCTGCTGAACCCTATGGCAGCAGCCTCTCATTAATAGGGAGGGAGCCAAGCGATGCTCAGATAGATTCACTCCAAACTTGTTTTCCTCCAATCATCCCGCAGCCTTTTGTTGGTGTGAATGGTGAAAGTACTTGTGTTGTTGCATTGTGTTATTTTGCTCGGCTGGGCGACAGATTGACAATAAACATATTCAAAATGGATTAAATCCACCACACTTTAAATGTATTACTAAACATGGTGAATGAATGGGATTGTTTTAATTTGTTTGTTTGGTATGTTGTTTGGTGGTGGTTTCATGCCTGTTTTTATGGACTAATTACAACTGACTTGGGATCTCTCATTTGAGAATAATTAGCATTTGACGCTACATGTAATTAGCCAGCCTGTTGATAGATTCATTGGGAGGCCTCCAGCATCAATGAATGGCTATACAGAGGATGTATGGATTCAGTAGGAACACTCGGAACGCTGATTAATTCCAAGTGGCTCTGGATCAGAAATCAGTTATCCTGGCAGGACCAATTGGAACTGCCTTTGACATACCAGCTTCAGCTGATTAGATTTAACCTCCCTCTGTCTTTGTAGGTGTCATGGGCCAAATTCCCATCACTGTCAATACACCAATACACCTGGATATATAGGATATCACCTATAGCACATATAGCCCACCTCAGCCTTAAAAAGCAATGTTAGACTTTTCTTGCTTTTATCGTTTAATTTGAATTCATGTCACAATTAACCCTCGGTGGTGGGTTGAGCCAATAGCCAACTCTAACTCTTTCCTAGTGATATTGATCACATCACATGTTCACTGGTTACTAGTCCAGTGACCCCATGATCTGAAGCAAGACATTTTGCTTTCATATCCATAAAATAGTTTATTTGAGTTCCTCTCAGTGCATATTAGGGGTGCTCTTGTTCGTTAAATAAATACAGCTTTCAGATGTGTTATAGATAGATTATGATGGGAAAATAATTAAGCCAGAGATAGAAACCTCTGTGCCAGGTCCTTCTACAAAATGGCTGCCACACTATGCATTAAGTCCAGGCTGGCTCTCCTACTCCTGACATAAACAACCTGGAAGACAGACAGGCACCTGGGAGGGCCTTATGCCTCACCTGTTTCATTGTCTTAGAAATGTTGTGATGATTTAACCCCTGCTCTCTATCCATACTCCTGGATTTCCTGGGTAGATAGACACATGGGTTGTGTCTCAAATGGCACCTTGTTTCCTATGTAGTGCACTACTTTTGAACAGGGCCCATAATGCTCTGGTCAAAAGTAGTGGACTAAATAGGGAACACGGCCATTTGGAATGGATCCATGGCCTAGTCAGTGATCCGTTTCAGAACCGCTGCCCTGGGCTAGGCTGAGTGATGTTGATGGGGATGGAGGGTGGAAGGTAGAGGAGTGGAGGGGGACTGGGGTGGGCTGTAGGAACACAGGTTAGATCAGCGATTAGATGCGGTGTGACACCGGGCTTATTGCCCTGGCGCACAGGAGGATGTGAGATTGGATCTGTGATATGAACACCCAGGCTTCCATCCATCTCCTCTGGGGCTAGCTCTCTCCGTCCACAGATTGGCCTGGTCTGGCAGCTAACTAAAGTTGCACATACCACCTTTTAGGTTCTCAACCACTCCATTCACCCAAACACACAACACATACAGTATATCAGTCTGTATTTCTCATTTCATCCTATGTAAAATGTTAGTCTGGCAGAATCTGTGGAGAGACCACTGCCACGGGCCAGGGCCCAGTTTCCAAAAAGCATCTTAAGGCTATGTTCATCGTTAGAACCACATGGAAACCAGGCCCAGAGCTTGGAGGGTTCAGAGCCAGGAGAGTAGAGCTAGGAGAGTACAGAGGCTCAGTGAGACAAAATTATATCATTTTACAAACAGAAATGCTCAAGAATAAGGAACTTAAAGTATGCTTCAGTAAACTGAAAGTCTTTTAGCTCCCAACCTGTCTGCTGTTGTCTCCAGTCCTTTCTCTCTGAATGTGAGCAGCAGCAGCCTTCTCAACTGTTTGGGCTGGTTGTCCACCCGATCACACACTTGATTAACTAATGAACCTCAGCTGGGCTCCTACCTGGGAAGGTACTGGAAGGAGGTGGGAAGGATGTGGTAAGAGGATTTGCCCTTTAAAGCACCACAGTTAGATTAAAAGGTAGCTTGTATTTAGATACAACGAGCTTATTTACTTCATAATGAGATATGAGCAACCAGAAGCTCTGTGAATGTGTTCTATTGTACTTCAGACCGGACTATTAGCATTATGGAACCCATCTGTTAGCCATATCTATTGCTTTGTTCCAGTGTAATACAGGTAAAGACAACTCGGCACTAGTTACAAAAGCAAATTACTGTACACACTAAACTACAGTTGTGAGTAATACAGTTGCACAAGAGAGTATTGGACAGTGGAGCTTAGAAAACAATAAAAAAATACATAAACACTGATTTGTTGATATTGCTTTCTTCCTCATGATTGCCGGATCATTTTATCTCCACCAAACAGCAATAATAGGCAGGGCCTGGTTTCCCAAAGCATCCTAAGGCTAAGGATCCTATGGTTCTTAAGATGCTTTTGGTAAACTGGGGCTTGGTCTTTATTGCTGTTCAGTGGAAATAAAATGATCCGGGCCCTGGACAGAGCCTGCATCCCAAATGGCACCCTATTAATTCCCTATATAGTACACTACTTTTGACCAGTGTCCATAGAGCATAGAGTACCATTTGGGATGCAGAACCGATACAATGGCATTCTGCATCTGTTGTACTGACTCTGAACTTTCTGAACCTAATTTGTTATATTGTAACTTGAGCCTCTGCAATTTATGCTTGTCATTTATTATACCTTTACTTCAAGTTGACTGAAATCAATAGCAATTGCAGAATCCTGAGGGAAAACAGAAAAGGCGGAGCTAAACACTGACCTTTGGGTTGGTAATGAGATGCATGTGTGGAAGTGAGTTTGCTTGGGTGATGCTTAGGTAAACTGTTGTATCACTTGAAGAATTGTTTTTTTTTATACATAAGGCAACAAAAATAACACCTATCCTACCTTGAAGTAGGATACAACTTCAGCCTACCAGAGCCAAAATCCAGTGTTAAATCATAACAAAACGAGATTCCCACATGAATCCTCCGCACTAACAAAACATCTCAATCTAAGTCGATCCAATGCTAGCTAGTTTACCATATTTCTCCAAATGACACAATGATTGAGTCCCAAATGGCACCCTATTTCCTATATAATGCACTGCTTTTGACCAGAGCTCTATAATCCAAATACAGTATTCCATTTGGGCCCTGGTCAAAAGAAGTGCACTACATTGGGAAAAGGGTGTATTTTGGAATGAACCCAGATAGATACTGCAGCCTGGGTGCCTCAGCAGGAACCTGTCTGTCTGCTGGAGCTAATTAGGCTTTACTTCCTGTCACATGTCCTGTTACTTCCTGCAACCACTTCCCTTTCACAATACACATTGGGGCACCTGCCAGATGGAAGACTGGAGGAGAGAGGAGAGAAAGAGATAAAAACCTGTGTGAAGACGTATGAAGAAGCAGTGGACTAGGTCCAAGCCACCTGGTGAGGCTGGAGAAGAGAGAAATGCTTTGGTTCACTCAAATGAAATGACAAAGAAAGGGCACACTAGGTTTGGTGGTTTGTTATTCAAGGTTTTTTTTGTGCATGGTGTGGCACACAGTGATCATATACTGTACTTTGAGACAGTGGCATCATTTCAGCTAAACCTAGGGTATGGAACAGTGGGGTGTGTGGGATTTTCTGTTGTTGTTGAATCTCATTTACTGAATTTCTACACAACTCTAAAATGATATTTGAACAACAGAAAAACTAAACAAAAAAAGACCCTAGCCATTAATTATCACTGCAATAAACGGCTGTGGAAAGGCATATACAATGTCATCAACTACTCGACCTCATCATAGTTTGAGTCATTTACTTGTTGAATGCACATACAGTGCAACGTGAAATAGATGCATAATACATGCTATCAAGCCACAAGAAGGTTAACTTCAAATGCAGACATCCATTTTCAACGCATGAGTTTCAAGTTTGCAGAAGCCGTATATTTGCAGAATTACTGTTTATATTTTTAGTTTTTACCTCACAATTCTTTTTTTTTTCATTCAACTTTTTCAATCAGGACGCTTTATCTGGACATGGTTCGTCAGGACCTTCAACAGCCGAAGCTAAGTAGTAACATAACATGATGCCTTCTAATTGCAGTCGCTGTACTCATAATATACAGGAGAACGATCGCCTTACGGCGAGGTTAGCTGTGCTGCAAGCCCAGCTTCAGACGCAATCGTTAGGCAAGGGTAATTTCAGTGTAGGAAAGGATGAAACAGCGTCTGTGCCACCAGTAAGTACAGATAGTAGTATAAATCCCCTCGCACAGTCCCAGCAGCCGGACAACTTTCTCATGGCTTCTGGAGGGAAATGCTGTAGGAATGCTCAAACGGTGTCGCTCATTCAGCCGACAGAAACTTTCAACCGGTTTTCCCCATTAAGCAGCGAGTCGGAGTCTGAGGCCGAGCCTTCTCTTGTCTCTACTCCTCCCGTTATGGGGTCTGAGACGCCCCCGAAGCCTCCCACCATTAGCTCTGACAAATTGAAAACCCTAGTCATTGGCGACTCCATTACCAGCAGTATTAGACTTAAAACGAATCATCCAGCGATCATACACTGTTTACCAGGGGGCAGGGCTACCGACGTTAAGGCTAATCTGAAGATGGTGCTGGCTAAAGCTAAAACTGGCGAGTGTAGAGAGTATAGAGATATTGTTATCCACGTCGGCACCAACGATGTTAGGATGAAACAGTCAGAAGTCACCAAGCGCAACATAGCTTCAGCCTGTAAATCAGCTAGAAAGATGTGTCGGCATCGAGTAATTGTCTCTGGCCCCCTCCCAGTTAGGGGGAGTGATGAGCTCTACAGCAGAGTCTCACAACTCAATCGCTGGTTGAAAACTGTTTTCTGCCCCTCCCAAAAGATAGAATTTGTAGATAATTGGCCCTCTTTCTGGGACTCACCCACAAACAGGACCAAGCCTGGCCTGCTGAGGAGTGACGGACTCCATCCTAGCTGGAGGGGTGCTCTCATCTACCAACATAGACAGGGCTCTAACTCCTCTAGCTCCACAATGAAATAGGGTGCAGGCCAGGCAGCAGGCTGTTAGCCAGCCTGCCAGTTTAGTGGAGTCTGCCACTAGCATAGTCAGTGTAGTCAGCTCAGTTATCTCCATTGAGACTGTGTCTGTGCCTCGACCTAGGTTGGGCAAAGCTAAACATGGCGGTGTTCGCCTTAGCAATCTCACTCCTCCTTTCCTGCCATTATTGAAAGAGATCGTGATACCTCACATCTCAAAATAGGGCTACTTAATGTTAGATCCCTCACTTCAAAGTCAGTTATAGTCAATTAACTAATCACTGATCATAATCTTGATGTGATTGGCCTGACTGAAACATGGCTTAAGTCTGATGAATTTACTGTGTTAAATGAGGCCTCACCTCCTGGTTACACTAGTGACCATATCCCCCGTGCATCCCGCAAAGGCGGAGGTGTTGCTAACATTTACGATAGCAAATTTCAATTTACAAAAAAAAAAGACGTTTTCGTCTTTTGAGCTTCTAGTCATGAAATCTATGCAGCCTACTCAATCACTTTTTATAGCTACTGTTTACAGGCCTCCTGGGCCATATACAGCGTTCCTCCCTGAATACCTATCGGACCTTGTAGTCATAGCAGATAAAAAAAGTCCACAGACCCACTCCAAAAGGCTTTCGGAGCCATCACCGACTCAGTGGGTTTTGTCCAACATGTCTCTGGACCTACTCACTGTCACAGTCATACTCTGGACCTAGTTTTGTCCCATGGAATAAATGTTGTAGATCTTAATGTTTTTCCTCATAATCCTGGACTATCGGACCACCATTTTATTACGTTTGCAATCGCAACAAATACTCTGCTCAGACCCCAACCAAGGAGCATCAAAAGTTGTGCTATAAATTCTCAGACAACACAAAGATTCCTTGATGCCCTTCCAGACTCCTTCTGCCTACCCAAAGACGTCAGAGGACAAAAATCGGTTAACCACCTAACTGAGGAACTCAATTTAACCTTGCGCAATACCCTAGATGCAGTTGCACCCCTAAAACCTAAAAACATTTGTAATAAGAAACTAGCTCCCTGGTATACAGAAAATACCCAAGCTCTGAAGCAAGCTTCCAGAAAATTAGAACGGAAATGGCGCCACACCAAACTGGAAGTCTTCCGACTAGCTTGGAAAGACAGTACTGTGCAGTATCGAAGAGCCCTCACTGCTGCTCGATCATCCTATTTTTCCAACTTAATTGAGGAAAATAAGAACAATTCAAAATGTCTTTTTGATACTGTCACAAATCTAACTAAAAAGCAGCATTCCCCAAGTGAGGATGGCTTTCACTTCAGCAGTAATACATTCATGAACTTCTTTGAGGAAAAGATCATGATCATTAGAAAGCAAATTACGGACTCCTCTTTAAATCTGCGTATTCCTCCAAAGCTCAGCTGTCCTGAGTCTGCACAACTCTGCCAGTACCTAGGATCAAGAGAGACACTCAAGTGTTTTAGTACTATATCTCTTGACACAATGATGAAAATAATCATGGCCTCTAAACCTTCAAGCTGCATACTGGACCCTATTCCAACTAAACTACTTAAAGAGCTGCTTCATGTGCTTGGCCCTCCTATGTTGAACATAATAAACGGCTCTCTATCCACCGGATATGTACCAAACTCACTAAAAGTGGCAGTAATAAAGCCTCTCTTGAAAAAGCCAAACCTTGACCCAGAAAATATAAAACCTATCGGCCTATATCGAATCTTCCATTCTTCTCAAAATATTTTGAAAAAGCTGTCGGGCAGTAACTCATTGCCTTCCTGAAGACAAACAATGTATACGAAATGCTTCAGTCTGGATTTAGACATAGCACTGATACTGCACATGTGAAGGTGGTAAATTACCTTTTAATGGCATCAGACCGAGGCTCTGCATCTGTCCTCGTGCTGCTAGACCTTAGTGCTGGCTTTGATACCATCGATCACCACATTCTTTTGGAAAGATTGGAAACCCAAATTGGTCTACACGGACAAGTTTTGGCCTGGTTTAGATCTTATCTGTCTGAAATATATCAGTTTGTCTCTGTGAATGGTTTGTCCTCTGACAAATCAACTGTACATTTCGGTGTTCCTCAAGGTTCCGTTTTAGGACCACTATAGTTTCACTATATATTTTACCTCTTGGGGATGTCATTCGAAAACATAATGTTAACTTTCACTGCTATGCTGATGACACACAGCTGTACATTTCAATGAAACATGGTGAAGCCCCAAAATTGCCCTCGCTAAAAGCCTGTGTTTCAGACATAAGGAAGTGGATGGCTGAAAACGTTCTACTTTTAAACTCGGACAAAACAGAGATGCTTGTTCTAGGTCCCAAGAAACAAAGAGATCTTCTGTTGAATCTGACAATTAATCTTGATGGTTGTAAAGTCGTCTCAAATAATACTGTGAAGGACCTCGGCGTTACTCTGGACCCTGATCTCTCTTTTGACGAACATATCAAGACTGTTTCAAGGACAGCTTTTTTCCATCTACGTAACATTGCAAAAATCAGAAACTTTCTGTCCAAAAATGATGCAGAAAAATGAATCCATGCTTTTGTTACTTCTAAGTTAGATTACTGCAATGCTCTACTTTCCGGCTACCCAGATAAAGCACAAAATAAACTTCAGTTAGTGCTAAATACGGCTGCTAGAATCCTGACTAGAACCAAAAAATTTGATCATATTACTCCAGTGCTAGCCTCCCTACACTGACTTCCTGTTAAGGCAAGGGCTGATTTCAAGGTTTTACTGCTAACCTACAAAGCATTACATGGGCTTGCTCCTACCTATCTTTCCGATTTGGTCCTGCCGTACATACCTACACGTACGCTATGGTCACAAGACGCAGGCCTCCTAATTGTCCCTAGAATTTCTAAGCAAACAGCTGGAGGCAGGGCTTGGGGAATGGTCTGCCTACCCATGTGAGAGACGCAGACTGTGTCCTGTGCCAGCGCCCCGCACTTGCCGGGCTAAAGTGAGCATCCAGCCAGGACAGGTTATGCCAGACCTCCAGTGCGCCTCCACGGTCCAGTATATCCAGTGATGATCCATGGCCCGGAGCCTCCAGTGATGATCCATGGCCCGGAGCCTCCAGTGATGATCCATGGCCCGGAGCCTCCAGTGATGCTCCATGGCACGGAGCCTCCAGTGATGATCCATGGACCGAAGCCTCCAGTGATGATCCATGGACCGAAGCCTCCAGTGATGATCCATGGCCCGGAGCTTCCAGTGATGATCCATGGCCCGGAGCTTCCAGTGATGATCCATGGCCTGAAGCCTCCAGTGATGATCCATGGCCCGAAGTCTCCAGCGACGGTCTGCGGTCCGGAACCTCCAGAGACGATTCTAGGTCCGGAGTCTCCAGCGACGGTCCGCAGTCCGGAGTCTCCAGCGACGGTCCGCAGTCCGGAGTCTCCTGCGACTGTCCGCAGTCCGGAGTCTCCAGCGACGGTCCCCAGTCCGGAGCCTCCAGCGACGGTCCCCAGTCCGGATCCTCCAGCGACGGTCCCCAGTCCGGATCCTCCAGCGACGGTCCACAGTCCAAAGCCTCCAGCGTCGGTTCCCAGTCCAGAGCTTCCAGAGACATTTCCCAGTCCGGAGTCCGCGATGACGATCTATGGTCCAGAGTCCCCGGCGACGATCCCCACACCAGAGGCACCACCGAAGTGGGGGGAGCCTCAAGCAGAGTGGGGTCTGCGTCCCGCACCGGAGCCTCCACCGAAATGAGATCTGATTGGGGATCATACTTAGGCAGCCCATTTTCCCACCTTAGATTGTGGGATCTTGATTTTGTATAGTTACTGTGTAGCCTGCAGAACGTTACGTTCGTTTATATATATATATTTTTTTTGTGTTCATCAAATAAAGAAAGATGTACGCTTACCACGCTGCACCTTGGTCCAATCCATCTTTAAACGATCGTGACAAGGCCTCTACGTCTTGTTGAATTTGTCTGTACTAACATCTATCAGACTTTCTATCTGAGTTTCTGTCGGTGTCCTTTTTGAAAGTGCTGAACGAATAGGTCTACCTCGTCGTAGCTTGTTTGCATGCAGTTCCTTATAGCTAAGTGTTAATGATATAAAACAAACATTATGAATTTACTGAACATGAATGTTTCAAAACTCCAAACTCATGTTGTCATTCATTATTATTGAAGGAGAATGCGGTTCTTATCGACTTACACAAATCCATAAGGAGTCAGAAAAAAACACATTTGTTTATGCAAGTCAGCCATATCAGATTTTTTAAAAGGCAGTAAATGAGGCTGAATGAACTGTTTCGCTGCCAGACGAGGCTCCGCTGATAGCCAGGTGTAGCAGTGGTAAGGATTCACTCCATGGTGCTCAAAGGGAAGCTCTGCTGTTGGGACAGCTTTATGTAGGCCCTAACAGTGTGTGGGCACCATTTGTCACCGTTATAGTGCAATTAATGTATTGTTTAGTGTTGTGTTGAGTAGTGGGTTTGCTGGCATGCATAAAAAAATGGTTGTTTGCCCCACCAAGATTTGCATGCTAAAATCGCCACTGCTCCTGCCTATACATAAATAAATAAAATAATTCAAAATTCTACACCAAAGAGCATGACTTGGCCACAGAGTATCATTAGCTTCTTTTAGAAATAAGCTGTGGATTGTTTTAAGCGTGCAATTGGGCAGAGTATGAGGCAAATAGGCCATCAAATATCTGATTATTGAGTAGCAGCGGTCAGTGAAAATCGGTTAAATAAGCCTAGGCCATGGCAATATTTAAAATACAATCATAGGAAAAACATAGTTCAGAAGCAAATGGCTATTGCTGAAAAGAAAATAGCCATCTAGTTATGAAAGTTCTCAACTTCAAATTGAGCAAACAACAGCCTATTTTACTGGCACCAGCAGCATCGGCCATATCCCTTGTGAGTACACATATACACTGTCTTTATCATTGGATCAGTACCACTGGGAAAAAAATGTTGGGGTAATAATTTCCTCCTCCAGGCTAGATGGATGTCATATTGTACAATCTCCCCTTTTCATAGGCCTAGATTAGTTCGTTGCATTCAAGACAAGGTTGTTTATACTGATCTGTTAGTCAATGTCAGCAGAGTAGACTACTAACTTGTGTCGTATTTAACATTATGTTTCTTATGTCTCCAGTCAAATAGTGTAGTAGAATTGAAAGAAACGTGTTTATAAAAGGCCAACATTTTCCAGTGCAAAGAAAGGAGAAAAAACATCTCTGATGTCATTATGCGCTCAGGCATGCATTGTTCTGTTTTGCTAACAGTGGTTGAGTTATATTATTAGCTTAAATAATGATTATCTTAGCCTACATTACATTCGTCTGAAAATCCGTTGATTGATGCATGCAATAATTTATTATAAAGGTGAAATTGTATGGTGAAATCAAATCAAATCAAATTTATTTATATAGCCCTTCTTAGATCAGCTGATATCTCAAAGTGCTGTACAGAAACCCAGCCTAAAACCCCAAACAGCAAGCAATGCAGGTGTAGAAGCACGGTGGCTAGGAAAAACTGCCTAGAAAGGCCAAAACCTAGGAAGAAACCTAGAGAGGAACCAGGCTATGGGGGGGGGGGGGGCAGTCCTCTTCTGGCTGTGCCGGGTGGAGATTATAACAGAACATGGCCAAGATGTTCAAATGTTCATAAATGACCAGCATGGTCAAATAATAATAATCACAGTAGTTGTCGAGGGTGCAGCAAGTCAGCACCTCAGGAGTAAATGTCAGTTGGCTTTTCATAGCCGATCATTAAGAGTATCTCTACCGCTCCTGCGGTCTCTAGAGAGTTGAAAACAGCAGGTCTGGGACAGGTAGCACGTCCGGTGAACAGGTCAGGGTTCCATAGCCGCAGGCAGAACAGTTGAAACTGGAGCAGCAGCACGGCCAGGTGGACTGGGGACAGCAAGGAGTCATCATGCCAGGTCTTCCTGAGGCATGGTCCTAGTGCTCAGGTCCTCCGAGAGAGAGAAAGAAAGAAAGAGAAGGAGAGAATTAGAGAGAGCATACTTAAATTCACACAGGACACTGGATAAGACAGGAGAAGTACTCCAGATATAACAAACTGACCCTAGCCCCCCGACACATAAACTACTGCAGCATAAATACTGGAGGCTGAGACAGGAGGGGTCAGGAGACACTGTGGCCCCATCCGATGATACCCCCGGACAGGGCCAAACAGGAAGGATATAACCCCACCCACTTTGCCAAAGCACAGCCCCCACACCACTAGATGGATATCTTCTACCACCAACTTACCATCCTGAGACAAGGCAGAGTATAGCCCACAAAGATCTCCGCCACGGCACAACCCAAGGGGGGGCACCAACCCAGACAGGAAGATCACGTCAGTGACTCAACCCACTCAAGTGACGCACCCCTCCTAAGGACGGCATGAAAGAGCACCAGTAAAGCCAGTGACTCAGCCCCTGTAATAGGGTTAGAGGCAGAGAATCCCAGTGGAGAGAGGGAAACCGGCCAGGCAGAGACAGCAAGGGCGGTTCGTTGCTCCAGAGCCTTTCCGTTCACCTTCACACTCCTGGGCCAGACTACACTCAATCATATCTTCAGTAAAGACTTAAAGGTTGAGACCGAGTCTGCGTCTCTCACATGGGTAGGCAGACCATTCCATAAAAATGGAGATCTATAGGACAAAGCCCTGCCTCCAGCTGTTTGCTTAGAAATTCTAGGGACAATTAGAAGGCCTGCGTCTTGTGACTGTAGCGTACGTGTAGATATGTACGGCAGGACCAACTCGGAAAGATAGATAGGAGCAAGCCCATGTAACGCTTTGTAGGTTAACAGTAAAACCTTGAAATCAGCCCTTGCCTTAACAGGAAGCCAGTGTAGGGAGGCTAGCACTGGAGTAATATGATCAAATTTTGGGGTTCTAGTCAGGATTCTAGCAGCCGTATTTAGCTCTAACTGAAGTTTATTTAGTGCTTTATCCGGGTAGCCGGAAAGTAGAGCATTGCAGTAGTCTAACTTAGAAGTAACAAAAGCATGGATTAATTTTTCTGCATCATTTTTGGACAGAAAGTTTCTGATTTTTGCAATGTTACGTAGATGGAAAAAAGCTGTCCTTGAAACAGTCTTGATATGTTCGTCAAAAGAGAGATCAGGGTCCAGAGTAACGCCGAGGTGCTTCACAGTTTTATTTGAGACGACTTTACAACCATCAAGATTAATTGTCAGATTCAACAGAAGATCTCTTTGTTTCTTGGGACCTAGAACAAGCATCTCTGTTTTGTCCGAGTTTAAAAGTAGAACGTTTTCAGCCATCCACTTCCTTATGTCTGAAACACAGGCTTTTAGCGAGGGCAATTTTGGGGCTTCACCATGTTTCATTGAAATGTACAGCTGTGTGTCATCATCACTACTTTTGACAAGTGCCCTGAATAGGTGGTAATTTGGGACTCAGTAAATGTACCGAACAGCAACATGAACAGTCCCACATGCAAGGCTACATTTTGAACCTGCCAATAGCTCAGAATTCCAGACACCATGTATAATTTAAAGCTTGGTGAGGCACACACCGGTCTGCCTGCACAGCCGTGAGAATAAAGTCTGGCTTTAGGGGAAGTAAGAGCCTGCGTCCCAAATGGCAAGCTTTTTCCTTTATAGTGGGACTCTGGTCAAAAATAGTGCAATATAAAGGGAACGAGGCGCCATTTGGGATGCAGATAAGTCTGGCTTTTTAGTGGTTTGCTGTCGTTGTTGGTACTTCTGCTCCCCACAACCTCCATGTCTCTCACCCAGACAGACCCAGGCCCTCCCGTGGGTCTCCACAACCCAGCTAACGAGCACCAAAGTGGGGAAAAGATTGGAGAGAAGGAAGAGCATGCATGGGAATTTATCTCCACAGTCTGCAGTGTACTGATGTTTTCGTTAACTGATAACAGACGGCACAACAAGTGTTTCTCAGCTAGCCTCTGACAGGATCTGAGATAGCAAACCACTGTGTAATCTATGCCAAGGCACAGATCTGATATGTTACACAACCACTGATCTCTATTTGGAATGAGTGCATATTGCTTGATTTCAGATTAGAAGCGGTCTCACCACGTGAATGAAAGAGTTTTGAGGTGAAATTAACATCACATGAAGTGAAAGCTACCATCATTCATGGCTGTGTGCAACCAAACAGTCCTTACCCAAACAACTTAACACCCATGGGGCGTAGTTCATTACAGAAAATCCCTTAGGAGTACATGTTAGGAATTCTGTTCCCCTCACCAGATATACTACATGACCAAAAGTATGTGGACACCTGCTCCTCGAACATCTTATTCCAAAATCATGGGCATTAATATGGAGTTGGTCCCCCCTTTGCTGCTATAACAGCCTCCACTCTTCTGGAAAAGCTTTCCACTAGATGTTGGAACATCTAGGGACTTGCTTCCATTCAGCCACAAGAGCATTAGTGGGGTCAGGCACATGGTGATCTTGTTGAAAAGGTGGCATCCTATGACGGTGCCACGTTGAAAGTCACTGAGCTCTTCAGTAAGGCCATTCTACTGCCAATGTTTGTCTATGGAGAGTGAATGTCTGTGTGCTCGATTGTATACACCAGTCAGCAACGGATGTGGCTGAAATAGCCAAATCCACTAATTTGAAGGGGTGTCCAAATTATTTGTATATATAGTGTACTACCAGCTAGGTTCCAAATGGCACCCTACACCCTACATAGTGCAATACTTCCAGAGTCCTATGTTTCCTGGTCAAAAGTAGTGCACTATATAGGGAATAGGGTGCCATTTGGGACGTAACCAACATCCTTCATAAGCTGACCTTCACTTCAGAGAACTGATTTTCTGGATTCTAATCATAGGAGATTTACAAAGTTGTGTATGTAGTTTATGGACATGTTTGGACTGTTGACAGGCACTTAGGCGGTTCAGATCTCTGTGGAGTTTTAGTGTCAGAGTACTCGATATGGCCCTAAGGCAGAGGTGATCGTTTTAGCTGCTTGAGCCTGATGATGTTGTCAACAAACAATTTACTAAGAGCATGAGAGCATATTTCACCCTTAACGTTGTTTATTACGTTGTTTATTACAGCTGACAAAGTGTGTTAACTGTAATAGAGGAGGTAATACACACACACACATCAAATCAAATTGTATTGGTCACATACACATGGTGAGCAGATGTTAATGCGAGTGTAGCGAAGTGCTTGTGCTTCTAGTTCCAACAGTGCAGTTAATATCTAACAAGTAATCTAACAATTCCCAACCACTACCTCATACACACAAATCTAACAAGTAATCTAACAATTCCCCAACAACTACCTAATACACACAAATCTAAAGTGATTTATGAGAATATGTACATATAAGTATATGGATGAATGATGGCCGAGCGACATAGGCAAGGTGCAGTAGATGGTATAAAATATAGTATATACATGTGATATGAGTAATGTAAGATATGTAAACATTATTAAAGTGGCATTGTTTAAAGTGACTAGTGATCCATTTATTAAAGTGTCCAGTGATTGGGTCTCTATACAGTATATACAGGAGAAATTAGTCATGTAAGATATGTAGACATTATTAAATGGCATTATTTAGAGTGGCATTGTTTAAAGTGACTAGTGATCCATTTACTAAAGTGTCCATGCACACAAACACACACACACACACACACACACACACACACACACACACACACACACACACACACAGTCTTGTATAACTAACCTTGTGGGAACACACAATTCAGTCTCATACAAAATCCTATTTTCCATAACCCTAAACCTAACCCATACCCTATCCCAAACACTCACACTCTCTACACACACCTCCGGCCACCGTTGCTTATTTATTCAAGCTGATTCAGAGCATTTCTCCCACCACAGTTTATATTGCACAGGATGCAGGAGTATATTGGCTTTCTGGTCCTCCATGTTTGACCCAGGTGCCCCACATTTTGCTAGGAGATATGAGGAACAACAACTCAGCAGGTTAGAGAGCTGCAGCTGGCTCTTTCTCTCTCTGTCTCTCTCTGTCTCTGTAAATCCAATTGCTGTGGATGGTGTAACACCCAGTTTTAATGGAGTTCATGGTTGTGATTTAGGAGCAGTTACATGTACATCATGGCATGCTTGAAATAACAAAATAAAGCAGTGATCAACAGAGTCCTTCCCTCAGGGGGAAGGGCAACTTTTTATTGCCCAAGTTTCAGTCACCTATTCTTTAAACGGGCTGTGAAAGGAAGACAGCGTAGCCAACACATTAGTAATAAATTGTGGTTTTACAGCTACAGTTGTGTTGTTTTAGGATCATCTAAATGCTTGTGTTAATGATATAATTAAATCAGACAAGCTTTATATACACACTTCGAGGCAAGTAACACTGAAACATGCATGAGAGCATCAGCTGTTCCGGGCGACTGTGTGATCACGTTCTCCGCAACCGATGTGAGTAAGACTTTAAAACAGGTCAACATTCACAAGGCCGCATGGCCAGACAGATTACCAGGGCATGTTCTCCGAGCATGCGCTGACCAACTGGCACGTGTCTTCACTGACATTTTCAACCTCTCCCTGTCTGAGTCTGTAATACCAACATGTTTCAAGCAGACCACAATAGTCACTGTGCCCAAGAACACTAAGGTAACCTGTCGAAATGACTACCGACCCATTGCACTCACATCTGTAGCCATGAAATGCTTTGAAAGGCTGGTCATGGCTCACATCAACACCATTATCCCAGAAACCCTAGACCCACTCCAATTTGCATACCGCACCAACAGATCCACAGATAATGCAATCTCTATTGCACTCCACACTGCCCTTTCACACCTGGACAATAGGAACACCTATGTGAGAATGCTATTCATTGACTACAGCTCAGCGTTCAACACCATAGTGCCCTCAAAGCTCATTACTAAGCTAAGAACCCTGGGACTAAACACCTCCCTCTGCAACTGGATCCTGGATTTCCTGATGGGCCGCCCCCAGGTGGTAAGGGTAGGTAACAACACATCCGCCATGCTGATCAAAATCAAATCAAATTTATTTATAAAGCCCTTCTTACATCAGCTGATATCTCAAAGTGCTGTACAGAAACCCAGCCTAAAACCCCAAACAGCAAGCAATGCAGGTGTAGAAGCTAGAGGTCGACCGATTAATCGGAACGGAATTCAAGTTTTCATTAAAAAAAAAGATATTATTATTATACATTTTTTACACCTTTATTTAATTAGGCAGTTCTGTTAAGAAAACACTCTTATTTTCAATGTTGACCTAGGAACGGTGGGTTAACTGCCTTGTTCAAGGGCAGATGACAGATTTTTACCTTGTCAGCTCAGGGATTCAATCTTGCAACCTTACAGTTAACTAGTCCAACGCTCTAACCACCTGCCTCACGAGGAGCCTGCCTATTACGCGAATGCAGTAAGAAGCCAAGGTAAGTTGCTAGCTAGCATTAAACTTATCTTATAAAAAACAATCAATCAATCAATCATAATCACTAGTTATAACTACACATGGTTGATGATATTACTAGTTTATCTAGCGTGTCCTGCGTTGCATATAATCAATGCGGGGCGCATTCGCGAAAAAGGACTGTCGTTGCTCCAACTTGTACCTAACCATAAACATCAATGCCTTTCTTAAAATCAATACACAGAAGTATACATTTTTAGACCTGCATATTTAGCTGAAAGACATCCAGGTTAGCAGGCAATATTAACCAGGTGAAATTGTATCACTTCTCTTGCGTTCATTGCACGCAGAGTCAGGGTATATGCAACAGTTTGGGCCGCCTGGCTCGTTGCGAACTAATTTGCCCGAATTTTACGTAATTATGACATAACATTGAAGGTTGTGCAATGTAACAGGAATATTTAGACTTATGGATGCCACCCGTTAGATAAAATACGTAACGGTTCCGTATTTCACTGAAAGAATAAACGTTTTGTTTTCGAGATGATAGTTTCCGGATTCGACCATATTAAGGGGTTTGTAAGGATGATAAATTAATACTGAAAAGAAGTGGTTGTTTTCCATGTCATTTTATAGATATATATATGTATATTTAATTTGATGTGGATCTTTTTGTCTTTGTCCATAACTTTGAACATTTTGATGTAAACGTTTGAGGACAGGGTTTTGTTCATTCTGTATTGCATAAGAATGACAATCGCAGAGATAGGAACAGGGCAACAACTCTTACAATTGTTCTTAATTATACAGCTACCTTTTTTGCCAAGTGGAGATGCTGAAAAAATGTTTTTGCTCACTCTACAGGATGTCTATATTGCTCCACTAATACTAGTGTTATTTTTTATTCATATTTTTCAATAGCCCTACTTCCCGCAGCTATGATATAGTTTAGAGTGGTCAATTGTGGAAAAGGAGAGTGATACTCTTAGAAATAAATGGTGATATCTAGAACCTAAAATGGTTATTCGGCTGTCCCCATAGGAGAACCCTTTGTAGAACCCTTGCTGGTTCCAGATAGAACCCTTATGGGTTCCATGAAGAACATTTTACACATAGGGTTCTACATGGAACCCAAAAGGGTTATACCTAGAACCAAAAAAGGTTTAACCTGGAACCAAAAAGGGTTCTCCTATGGGGACAGCCGAAGAACCCTTTTGAAACCCTTTTTTCTAAGAGTGTAGTTAGACTACAGAAAGCGAATTCAGGATGCGTGTTTAATATCTGCATCATATTGTTAAAACACAAAGGCCACTGAGTACATCCATATTTCTGCTATGGAGAGTTGAATGTGTAAAGGAGCTCTGTTACTATTTTATATTCTTATTCTAGACAAAAATCACTGATGCATTCTATTCCATCAGGATTCTATTTGGCATGACAACAATGGCATCAGGTGCATGCATTCAGCACTTCATTGAATGGGACAGTATATAATGCACATATCGCCTGGGCCCATGCTATTAATCTAGCATTGAGAGTATATACCATATATCTCAGATAGAAACCAGTCACCTGTCTGCACAGGAAGATTGGCTGCGACGGCGCTGTAATTCCAAACCAGCCAGGCGTTTGAATAATAGCATATAGGATAGCAAGCAAGGTGGTGGGAGGTATAAGAGTTGAATAGGGTTGGATGGTTGACAGCCATATCCATAGGTAATAACATGGAGCATATGTCCAGACTGACACAGGTTTCTTGCTCCTCCCCCCTCTGATAATCCTCCATCCCTCCCCCTCCTCATCATCATCTTCATTATTATTCCCTTACAGGGGAATAGAAATCTTACACACAGAGAGGAGGTGTGAGGTTGGTGCATGGGGGTTGCAGGGGGGCTGTAGTCCTGATGTTTAGCTGTGGGGTCTGGGTCTATACTCATGGAGCTGGCATGCTACGCCAGCCTGCTCCTGTGTTTTTGATCTGCTCTGCGTTATCCTGATGATTCCACCACATCCAACCGCTGGGGGTTGGCACTGCAACCTTTTACCAAATGTCTCCTGCGAGGTTCGATGGAAATGTTATTCCCGAACGTCCCCGGGGAAATAACGGCAGGAGAGGCAGAGGCAGGGACCGGTCCCGAGTGGAGGTTACTACCGTGCTACTGAGGGAGAGGGAGATAGTTTGCCGTCAGGCAAAGCAACATCCTCAGCCCGTTAGGCTGAGCAATAATCCAACACAGGCCCATGTGGAGTCAGAGGAGGAGGGAGTTAGGTTGTCTCAGCCACAGGGATGTTAAAGGTTGCATCCCAAATGCCACCTTATTACCTAAATAGTGCACTACTTTTGAGCAGGGACCTAGGAAGAAGTTGAGCAGTATTTAGGGAAACGAGTGCTATTTGGGACGCAACCTCGGAGATTCAGAGCAGAGCAGCATACAGACAGACACCCAGGGAGAAATCCTGCTGTCTTTTATTAGGTCATTGTCATAGACTGGTCACACACTGACTCCATGTCCCAAAGTGGGTCCCTGTAAAATGGACTAAACCCTCTCCCTCTATTCCCCTCCAGGCATGTTTAAGGAGGCAGCAGCCATGTCTGTCTGGCAAGCAGAGGGAGAAGTACCATGGATACTAGTAAACACTCCCTCATCATATGTGGGATGCAGTTAGACGTGCCAGATAGAGTGAGGGGACTTTCCAGAAGAGGGACGTAAATGTAGCTTGATACAGTGGAAGTTCCTGATAATCAAACAGACGTATGGGCTTGAAGCCCCACCATGGAGATCATAAGCCAACCATGGAGATTGACCAGGGCCAATAGTAGTGGACTACATAGGGAATAGGGTGCAATTTCTGACACCAACACTTTCATATCTGTATGTCACAGTTGTATTATAGGCCTTATAAAACTGAGGGGAAAATAATGTTCCTTCTCTCAAATGTATCCTTATATCAAATAAAAGATGGTGATGTATTCAGAACAGGATCATGTATCATGCCACAAGGCGAGACCCAGGAGGCAGATGGTTGGAGTCTTACAATGTTTATTATTCCAAAGTGGTAGGCAAGAGAATGGTCGTGGACGAGCAAAAAGGTCAAAACCAGATCAGAGTTCAGGAGGTACAGAGTGGCAGACAGGCTCGTGGTCAAGGCAGGCAGAATGGTCAGACAGGCAGGTACAAGGTCCAGGAACAGGCAAGGGTCAAAACTGTGAGGACTAGAAAAAAGGAGAATGCAAAAAGCATTAGAACGGGGAAACTGCTGGTTGACTTGGAAACATACAAGATAAACTGGCACAGAGAGACAGGAAACACAGGGATAAATACACTGGGGAAAACAAGCGACACCTGGAGGGGTGGAGACAATAACGAGGACAGGTGAAACTGATCAGGGTGTGACATCATGTCTGAATATGTGGGGTTGGGGACACAAAAGCTCTGTATACTGTTGGTGACAAAGATAACACCTGACGGTTTAGAGAAGATACAGTTCTCAATATAGAATATTTTTTATAATTCTTGTTTCAATGTCCAGTTTAAATGTGTAAGTGTCCCAAATGGCACCCTTATCCCCATATACAGTAGTGCACTACTTTTGATAGGCTCTAGTCAAAAGTAATCAAATTAAATCAAGCTTTCTTTACACAGCACATTTCAGACATGGAATGCAACGCAATGTGCTTCACTGGAGAAAAAAAAAATTGTGAAAATAAAAGCTGAAATATTTACTACACAACAAACATAAGATAACAAAACTAAAAAATGACCAAAACTGAAAGACTAAAAAGCACACTAAGGAAAAGCAAAGCTAAAAAGATTAGTTTTAAGATCTGTTTTAAATATGTCCACAGTTTCGGCCCCCCTCAGGTTCTCTGGCAGGCTATTCCAGAGATTGGGGGCATAATAACTAAAGGCTGCCTCTCCATGCCTCTTGGTCCTAGGCTTTGGGATAGTTAAAATGCCAGTGCCAGAGGACCCTGAGGGACCTACTGGGTACATAACTTAAAAGCTTGTCTGACATGTATTGGGGTGCACGATCGTGGATTGATTTAAAAACCAATAGAAGAATCTTAAAACTAATTATTAAAACCGGTGTAATGTGTGCTATTCGTCTTGTCTTGGTCAGTACCTGTGCTGAAGCATTCTGTTACGGTTTGCACTTGACCAACGGCTTTATTGGGTAGACCATACAGGAGAGCATTGCAGTAGTCAAGCCTGCTTGTAATAAAAGCATGGATGAGTCTATCTGTATCAGCCTGAGAGAAAAACGTTCCTCAGGTGGTAAAAAGCTACTATTTTGATCACGTTCCTAATGTGTGATTATAAATTAAGTTCAAAATCTAAAATAACACCTAGGTTTTTTACCTGGTGTTTTATCTTTATTGCCCATGAATTAAAATGCGTGGCCAGATTCTTTCTCTGTGCTTTGGCTCCAACAATAAGTACATCGGTCTTGTCTTGATTTAGCTGGAGGAAGTTGTGAGCCATCCAAGTATTTACTGTAAATCACTAATAAAGTTGAATATTTTAAAATCAACGCTGTGCTTTCTGATAACGCTGCCAAGGGGTAACATAGATTAACTGAACAGTACCGGACCCAAAATCTAACCAAAATGTTCACCAAGGGTAGTGCACTACAGTGGGGAGAACAAGTATTTGATACACTGCCGATTTTGCAGGTTTTCCTACTTACAAAGCATGTAGAGGTCTGTAATTTTTATCATAGGTACACTTCAACTATGAGAGACGGAATCTAAAACAAAAATCCAGAAAATCACATTGTATGATTTTTAAGTAATTAATTTGCATTTTATTGCATGACATAAGTATTTGATACATCAGAAAAGCAGAACTTAATATTTGGTACAGAAACCTTTGTTTGCAATTACAGAGATCATACGTTTCCTGTAGTTCTTGACTAGGTTTGCACACACTGCAGCAGGGATTTTGGCCCACTCCTCCCTACAGATCTTCTCCAGATCCTTCAGGTTTCGGGGCTGTCGCTGGGCAATACGGACTTTCAGCTCCCTCCAAAGATTTTCTATTGGGTTCAGGTCTGGAGACTGGCTAGGCCACTCCAGGACCTTGAGATGCTTCTTACGGAGCCACTCCTTAGTTGCCCTGGCTGTGTGTTTCGGGTCGTTGTCATGCTGGAAGACCCAGCCACGACCCATCTTCAATGCTCTTACTGAGGGAAGGAGGTTGTTGGTCAAGATCTCGCGATACATGGCCCCATCCATCCTCCCCTCAATACGGTGCAGTCGTCCTGTCCCCTTTGCAGAAAAGCATCCCCAAAGAATGATGTTTCCACCTCCATGCTTCACGGTTGGGATGGTGTTCTTGGGGTTGTACTCATCCTTCTATTCCTCCAAACACGGCGAGTGGAGTTTAGAGCAAAAAGCTCTATTTTTGTCTCATCAGACCACATGACCTTCTCCCATTCCTCCTCTGGATCATCCAGATGGTCATTGGCAAACTTCAGACGGGCCTGGACATGCGCTGGCTTGAGCAGGGGGACCTTGCGTGCGCTGCAGGATTTTAATCCATGACGGCGTAGTGTGTTACTAATGGTTTTCTTTGAGACTGTGGTCCCAGCTCTCTTCAGGTCATTGACCAGGTCCTGCCGTGTAGTTCTGGGCTGATCCCTCACATTCCTCATGATCATTGATGCCCCACGAGGTGAGATCTTGCATGGAGCCCCAGACCGAGGGTGATTGACCGTCATCTTGAATTTCTTCCATTTTCTAATAATTGTGCCAACAGTTGTTGCCTTCTCACCAAGCTGCTTGGCTATTGTCCTGTATCCCATCCCAGCCTTGTACAGGTCTACAATTTATCCCTGATGTCCTTACACAGCTCTCTGGTCTTGGACATTGTGGAGAGGTTGGAGTCTGTTTGATTGAGTGTGTGGACAGGTGTCTTTTATACAGGTAACGAGTTCAAACAGGTGCAGTTAATACAGGTAATGAGTGGAGAACAGGAGGGCTTCTTAAAGAAAAACTAACAGGTCTGTGAGAGCCGGAATTCTTACTGGTTGGTAGGTGATCAAATACTTATGTCATGCAATAAAATGCAAATTAATTATTTAAAAATCATACAATGTGATTTTCTGGATTTTTGTTTTAGATTCCGTCTCTCACAGTTGAAGTGTACCTATGATAAAAATTACAGACCTCTACATGCTTTGTAAGTAGGAAAACCTGCAAAATCGGCAGTGTATCAAATACTTGTTCTCCCCACTGTATATGAGAGAGAGAGAGAGAGAGATATATGTATATGAGAGAGAGAGAGATATATATATATATGAGAGAGAGAG
>NC_092093.1:43697849-43790401 GCF_045679555.1 Salvelinus alpinus
TCAAACAGACTCCAACCTCTCCACAATGGCCAAGACCAGAGAGCTGTGTAAGGACATCAGGGATAAATTGTAGACCTGTACAAGGCTGGGATGGGCTACAGGACAATAGCCAAGCAGCTTGGTGAGAAGGCAACAACTGTTGGCACAATTATTAGAAAATGGAAGAAGTTCAAGATGACGGTCAATCACCCTCGGTCTGGGGCTCCATGCAAGATCTCACCTCGTGGGGCATCAATGATCATGAGGAATGTGAGGGGTCAGCCCAGAACTACACGGCAGGACCTGGTCAATGACCTGAAGAGAGCTGGGACCACAGTCTCAAAGAAAACCATTAGTAACACACTACGCCGTCATGGATTAAAATCCTGCAGCGCACGCAAGGTCCCCCTGCTCAAGCCAGCGCATGTCCAGGCCCGTCTGAAGTTTGTCAATGACCATCTGGATGATCCAGAGGAGGAATGGGAGAAGGTCATGTGGTCTGATGAGACAAAAATAGAGCTTTTTGGTCTAAACTCCACTCGCCGTGTTTGGAGGAAGAAGAAGGATGAGTACAACCCCAAGAACACCATCCCAACCGTGAAGCATGGAGGTGGAAACATCATTCTTTGGGGATGCTTTTCTGCAAAGGGGACAGGACAACTGCACCGTATTGAGGAGAGGATGGATGGGGCCATGTATCGCGAGATCTTGACCAACAACCTCCTTCCCTCAGTAAGAGCATTGAAGATGGGTCGTGGCTGGGTCTTCCAGCATGACAACGACCCGAAACACACAGCCAGGGCAACTAAGGAGTGGCTCCGTAAGAAGCATCTCAAGGTCCTGGAGTGGCCTAGCCAGTCTCCAGACCTGAACCCAATAGAAAATCTTTGGAGGGAGCCGAAAGTCCGTATTGCCCAGCGACAGCCCCGAAACCTGAAGGATCTGGAGAAGGTCTGTATGGAGGAGTGGGCCAAAATCCCTGCTGCAGTGTGTGCAAACCTGGTCAAGAACTACAGGAAACGTATGATCTCTGTAATTGCAAACTAAGGTTTCTGTACCAAATATTAAGTTCTGCTTTTCTGATGTATCAAATACTTATGTCATGCAATAAAATGCCAATTAATTACTTAAAAATCATACAATGTGATTTTCTGGATTTTTGTTTTAGATTCCTTCTCTCACAGTTGAAGTGTACCTATGATAAAAATTACAGACCTCTACATGCTTTGTAAGTAGGAAAACCTGCAAAATCGTCAGTGTATCAAATACTTGTTCTCCCCACTGTATATGAGAGAGAGAGAGAGATATATATATATGAGAGAGAGAGAGATATATATATATATATGAGAGAGAGAGATATATATATATGAGAGAGAGATATATATATGAGAGAAAGATATATATATATATGAGAGAGAGAGATATATATATATGAGAGAGAGAGAGATATATATATATATATGAGAGAGAGAGAGAGATATATATATATATATGAGAGAGAGAGAGAGATATATATATATGAGAGAGAGAGAGATATATGAGAGAGAGATATGAGAGAGATATATATATATATATGAGAGAGAGAGAGATATATATATATATATGAGAGAGAGAGAGATATATATATGAGAGAGAGAGAGATATATATATATGAGAGAGAGAGAGAGATATATATATGAGAGAGAGAAATATATATGAGAGAGAGAGATATATATATATGAGAGAGAGAGAGAGAGATATATGAGAGAGAGAGAGATATATGAGAGAGAGAGAGATATATATATGAGAGAGAGATATATATATGAGAGAGAGAGAGATATATATATATATGAGAGAGATATATATATATATATATATATATGAGAGAGATATATATATATATATGAGAGAGAGATATATATATATATATGAGAGAGAGAGATATATATATATATATGAGAGAGAGCGAGAGATATATATATATATGAGAGAGAGAGAGATATATATATATATGAGAGAGAGATATATATATGAGAGAGAGATATATATATATATGAGAGAGAGAGAGATATATATATATGAGAGAGAGAGAGAGATATATATATATATATGAGAGAGAGAGATATATATATATATATATATGAGAGAGAGAGAGAGATATATATATATATATGAGAGAGAGAGAGATATATATATATATATATATGAGAGAGAGAGAGAGAGAGAGAGAGATATATATGAGAGAGAGAGAGAGAGAGATATATATATATGAGAGAGAGAGAGAGAGATATATATATGAGAGAGAGAGAGAGAGAGAGATATATATATGAGAGAGAGAGAGAGAGAGAGAGAGGTATATATGAGAGAGAGAGAGAGAGAGAGAGAGAGAGAGAGAGATATATGAGAGAGAGAGAGACTAAAACATTCCATCACACAGCTCTACAATGTCAAGAGATGAAACCAGAGAAGAGTCCCCTCAGCCAGCTGGTTCTGAGGCTCAGTTCACCAACCCAAACCAACCCCATAGAGCCTCGGGACAGCCCTCAGAAAATCTGGCCCAACCAAATCATCACAAAACAAAAAGAAAAATATATAACCTATTGGAAAGACACCACAAAAAATCAAAGTAAACTTCAATGCTATTTGGCTCTAAACAGACAGTACATGGTGGCAGACTATCTGACCACTGTGACTGATAGAAAACTGAGGAAAACATTGACTAGGTACAGACTCAGTGAGCACAGTCTGGCTATAGAGACCGGTCGTCACAGACAAACCTGGCTGCCCAGGGAGGACAGGCTGTGCTCACTCTGCTCCAGGGGAGAGGTAGAGACAGAAGTGCATTTCCTACTACACTGTGACAAATACTCAGACCTAAGAGCATATTTCTTTCCCAAAATTATAATTCAATACAAAGAATTTGAAACTATAAAAGATGAAGAAAAATTCAAATATTTGTTGGGTGAAAAGCCAAAATGTGCAGTTTTGGCAGCCAAATATGTGTCCTCCTGCCACAGCCTGAGGGACAGCCAGTGAAAAATGCAAAGTAATGTTGATAATATTTCCCATTTAGCTTAGTTTTGTTTTGTCTTTCGTACCAGGTCATGTGTCTTCTCAGTCATGTTGACACTGGTCTACTACTGTGCTTTAATGTATTGTTGTTCTGATTAATATTGTTGTTGTAGCTGTTATTAATGGTAATCCCATGTCCACTACTACTATTATTATTACTGTTAGTCCCACCATTTATTTATATATAAATATATATATATTTTGTGTATATATATACATATATATTTTATTTAAATTTTTCGATATGTATACTTTGACAATGTAAGTAATAATAACTTGCCATGTCAATAAAGTCAATTGAATTGAATTGAATTGAGAGAGAGAGAGAGATATATATATGAGAAAGAGAGAGAGAGAGAGATATATGAGAGAGAGAGAGAGAGAGAGAGAGAGAGAGAGAGAGAGAGAGATATGAGAGAGAGAGAGAGAGAGAGAGATATGAGAGAGAGAGAGATATATGAGAGAGAGAGAGATATATGAGAGAGAGAGAGATATATATATGAGAGAGAGAGAGATATATGAGAGAGAGAGAGATATATGAGAGAGAGATATATATATGAGAGAGAGAGAGATATATGAGAGAGAGAGAGATATATATGAGAGAGAGATATATATATGAGAGAGAGAGAGAGATATGAGAGAGAGAGAGATATGAGAGAGAGAGATATGAGAGAGAGAGAGATATGAGAGAGAGAGATATATATGAGAGAGGGAGATACAGTGGGGAGAACAAGTATTTGATACACTGCCGATTTTGCAGGTTTTCCTACTTACAAAGCATGTAGAGGTCTGTAATTTTTATCATAGGTACACTTCAACTATGAGAGACGGAATCTAAAACGAAAATCCAGAAAATCACATTGTATGATTTTTAAGTAATTAATTTGCATTTTATTGCATGACATAAGTATTTGATACATCAGAAAAGCAGAACTTAATATTTGGTACAGAAACCTTTGTTTGCAATTACAGAGATCATACGTTTCCTGTAGTTCTTGACTAGGTTTGCACACACTGCAGCAGGGATTTTGGCCCACTCCTCCCTACAGATCTTCTCCAGATCCTTCAGGTTTCGGGGCTGTCGCTGGGCAATACGGACTTTCAGCTCCCTCCAAAGATTTTCTATTGGGTTCAGGTCTGGAGACTGGCTAGGCCACTCCAGGACCTTGAGATGCTTCTTACGGAGCCACTCCTTAGTTGCCATGGCTGTGTGCTTCGTGTCGTTGTCATGCTGGAAGACCCAGCCACGACCCATCTTCAATGCTCTTACTGAGGGAAGGAGGTTGTTGGCCAAGATCTCGCGATACATGGCCCCATCCATCCTCCCCTCAATACGGTGCAGTCGTCCTGTCCCCTTTGCAGAAAAGCATCCCCAAAGAATGATGTTTCCACCTCCATGCTTCACGGTTGGGATGGTGTTCTTGGGGTTGTACTCATACTTCTTCTTCCTCCAAACACGGCGAGTGGAGTTAGACCAAAAAGCTCTATTTTTGTCTCATCAGACCACATGACCTTCTCCCATTCCTCCTCTGGATCATCCAGATGGTCATTGGCAAACTTCAGACAGGCCTGGACATGCACTGGCTTAAGCAGGGGGACCTTGCGTGCGCTGCAGGATTTTAATCCATGACGGCGTAGTGTGTTACTAATGGTTTTCTTTGAGACTGTGGTCCCAGCTCTCTTCAGGTCATTGACCAGGTCCTGCCGTGTAGTTCTGGGCTGATCCCTCACCTTCCTCATGATCATTGATGCCCCACGAGGTGAAATCTTGCATGGAGCCCCAGACCGAGGGTGATTGACCGTCATCTTGAACTTCTTCCATTTTCTAATAATTGCGCCAACAGTTGTTTCCTTCTCACCAAGCTGCTTGCCTATTGTCCTGTAGCCCATCCCAGCCTTGTGCAGGTCTACAATTTTATCCCTGATGTCCTTACACAGCTCTCTGGTCTTGGCCATTGTGGAGAGGTTGGAATCTGTTTGATTGTGTGTGGACAGGTGTCTTTTATACAGGTAACGAGTTCAAACAGGTGCAGTTAATACAGGTAATGAGTGGAGAACAGGAGGGCTTCTTAAAGAAAAACTAACAGGTCTGTGAGAGCCGGAATTCTTACTGGTTGGTAGGTGATCAAATACTTATGTCATGCAATAAAATGAAAATTAATTATTTAAAAATCATACAATGTGATTTTCTGGATTTTTGTTTTAGATTCCGTCTCTCACAGTTGAAGTGTACCTATGATAAAAATTACAGACCTCTACATGCTTTGTAAGTAGGAAAACCTGCAAAATCGGCAGTGTATCAAATACTTGTTCTCCCCACTGTATATATATATGAGAGAGATATATATATATGAGAGAGATATATATATATATATAGGAGAGAGATATATATATATATATATATGAGAGATATATATATATATATATGAGAGAGATATATATATATATATATATATATATATGATAGAGATATATATATATATATATATATATATGAGAGAGATATATATATATGAGAGAGATATATATATATATGAGAGAGAGAGATATATATATGAGAGAGAGAGAGATATATATATATATATATATGAGAGAGATATATATATATATATATATGAGAGAGATATATATATGAGAGAGAGAGATATATATATATATATATGAGAGAGATATATATATATATGAGAGAGATGTATATATATGAGAGAGATATATATATATGAGAGAGATATATATATATATATATATATATATATATATATATATATATATATATATATATATATGAGAGAGATATATATATATGAGAGAGATATATGAGACATGGCCAGAGTCACAGGATTCTCCACACACAGCCTGTAGTCTACCTACCACTCTCCTTCTCTTCATAGCCGCAGAAAGTAGTTTGGGGGAGCTGCGATTTTTGCGTACAGACAGACAGGGGGTTGCAACAAAAACAAAATACCCCTGCTGAAAATGTCTATATTGGTCCACTAATACAGGGTTAGTAAATAGTGCACTACTTTGGTGAAATTGTTTAACTAAATATATTTGAGTGTTTACCAGCATTTGCAACTTGAGTCTGATAAGTATCTGTACAAACACTTAATCTGATAATACTTGTGGAATATAAAAATACTTGCTTGAAATATGTTGTCCAGTTGCTTGAAATACTTTGGAAATGCAACTTTTTTCAACGTAAAAACTTAAATGGTCTACTCATTTCTTTTTAGTAGACACTCTTATCCAGAGTAACTTACAACAATGAGTGCATACATGTTCATACTGTTCCCTCGTTGGAACGTAACCCACAACCCTAGCATTGCAAGTGCCGTGCTCTACCAACTGAGCCAAATCATCACATCACATCATCACAAACCACTTGATGTCTCAATGTAGAGGCAGAAAACAGAATGTACGTTGTCTGTCAAGGAATTGCCATACCAAAGTATCCTATAGACCAGATAGAAAGAAGAGAGAGCATTACAAATCAATTCAATGTCTCTCCTCTCTACATACAATATCCATCTGGAGACCTCCTTCCTTGAGACAGAGGTATGTATTTGAATTATACACTGAGTGTACAAAACATTATAAACACCTTCTCTTTCTTGACAGAGACTGACCAGGTGAATCCAGGTGAAAGCTATGTTCCCTTATGGATGTCCACTTCAATCAGTGTATATGAAGGGGAGGAGACAGGTTAAAGAAGGATTCTTAAGCCTTTTGACAATTGAGACATGGATTGTGTGCCATTCAGAGGGTGAATGGGCAAGACAACATTTTTAAGTGCCTTCAAAGGGGGATGATAGTAGGTGCCAGGCGCATTGGTTTGTGTCAAGAATTGCAATGCTGCTGGATTTTTCACGCTCAACAGTTTCCTGTGTGTACCAATAATGGTCCACCACCCAAAGGACATCCATCCAACTTGACACAATTGTGGGAAGAATTGGAGTCAACATGGGCCAGCATAGCATCCCTGTGGAACACTTTCAACACCTTGTAGAGTCCATGCCCCGACAAATTGAGTCTGTTCTTAGGGCAAAAGGAGGGGGTGCAACTAATGTTTGGTATACCCAGTGTATAATTCTTTGATCAAAATTCTTATTAAGTTTAAAATACTTTTTAATTAGACAGCACTTCTCCATCTCCTCGTCTCCATAGCTTGGTCCCCTGCAATATCTAGCCTACTTTAGATGATAGGCTGGGGGAATAAAGCACTGAATACTCCATCAGGAGATGATTGTATAGTGCTGCTGTGCCATTCAGTGCAATGCTAATTTATATAATGTCCCATAGCGTTTTTCTATACATTAAGTATTAAACCTGTCCATCCTGGATGGATGTGAGCCAGTTACCATCCTAAATGCCCCATTCAGTCTACTGTATAGCCACTGCCCCCATGTGGACACAATTGGAAATCATAGCACACACACAGCATCCATCCCAAATGACACCAGGTTCCCGATTTAGTGCACTACTTTTGACCAGAGCCATAGACGAAGCCATACTTAGTCCTGGGGGCTGTTCTGTACCACAGGGCCCTATAGAGGCATGGTAGACAGGCAGGCAGAGAGGAGAGCATCACGCACTACAGGTGGAGAGCTGATCAGTCACGTCAATGTGAGGAAACACATTCATAAATAATAGACACCATAAATAATCAATAATAGACACCATGGCTGTGTCGAAAATGGCCCCCCATTCCTTATTTAGTGCACTTCTTTTGACCAGGGTCCTGGGTTCTGATCAAAGGTAATGCACTATGTAGTAGAGAATAGGGTGCCGTTTGGGACGCACACATCATAACAGGTTCCAGGAAAGCCTCCGCTGTAGTCACTCTACTGTGGGGTTTTTAAAGGACACCTTTACAGAGAACAGGGTTGCTTCAGCACATATTGTGACCACACACCCAGGATTTGAACCATTGTTTTGACAGAGAGAGGACCTGACGAGAAAACAAAAGGTAGAGTAAAAGGTATAGCAACCAGGGGATGTGGTTGGGTAAGTGGTAGAGGGATATAAACTCAGCAAAAAACTAAACGTCCTCTCACTGTCTACTGCATTTACTTTCAGCACATTTAACGTGTGTAAATATTTGTATGAACGTAACAAGATTCAACAACTGAGACATAAACTGAACAAGTTCCACAGGCATGTGACTAACAGAAATTGAATGATGTGTCCCTGAACAAAGGGGGGGGGGTCAAAATCAAAGTAACATTCAGTATCTGGTGTGGTCACCAGCTGCATTAAGTACTGCACTGCATCTCCTCCTCATGGACTGCACCAGATTTGCCAGTTCTTGCTGTGAGATGTTACCCCACTCTTCCACCAAGGCACCTGCAAGGTCCCGGACATTTCTGGGGGGAATGGCCCTAGCCCTTACACTCCGGTCCAACAGGTCCCAGATGTGCTCAATGGGATTGAGATCCGGGCTCTTCGCTGGCCATGGCAGAACACTGACATTCCTGTCTTGCAGGAAATCACGCACAGAATGAGCAGTATGGCTGGTGGCATTGTCATGCTGGAGGGTCATGTCAGGATGAGCCTGCAGGAAGGGGACCACATGAAGGAGGAGGATGTCTCACCTGTAAAGCACATCGTTGAGATTGCCTGCAATGACAACAAGCTCAGTCCGATGATGCTGTGACACACCGCACCAGACCATGATGGAACCTCCACCTCCAAATCGATCACGCTCCAGTGTATTGGCCTCGGTGTAATGTTCATTCCTTAAACGCCGACACCGGCCTCGAGGTCGACCCGGAGGACGAGGTGCAGGGCGATCCGGATGGAGGCGATGGAAATCCCTCAACATAGACGGATCCAAAATGTCCCCCACCGGTACCCAGCACCTCTCCTCCGGACCGTACCCCTCCCAGTCCACGAGGTACTGCAGGCCCCTCACCCGGCGTCTCGAGTCCAGAATGGCCCGTATCGTGTACGCCGGGGACCCCTCGATGTCCAGAGGGGGAGGAGGGACCTCCGGCACCTCACCGTCCTGCAGGGGACCAGCTACCACCGGCCTGAGGAGAGACACATGAAACGAGGGGTTAATACGATAATAGGAAGGGAGTTGTAATCGATAACACACCTCGTTTATTCTCCTCAGGACTTTGAAGGGCCCTACACACTGCGGACCCAGCTTTCGGCAGGGCAAGCGGAGGGGCAGGTTTCGGGTCGAGAGCCAGACCCTGTCCCCCGGGAAAAAACGGGGACCTCACTGCGGTGGCGGTCAGCACTCCTCTTCTGCCGTCCACTAGCTTGTTGGAGGGATTCCTGGACGGCCCTCCATGTCCCCTTGGAGCGCTGCACCCATTCCTCCACCGCAGGAGCCTCGGTCTGGCTCGGATGCCATGGTGCCAGGACCGGCTGGTACCCTAATACACACTGAAAGGGGGACACGTTAGTAGAGGAGTGGCGTAGTGAGTTCTGGGCCATTTCGGCCCAGGGGATGTATCTCGCCCACTCCCCTGGCCGGTCCTGGCAATACAAACGCAGAAACCTACCCACCTCCTGGTTCACTCTCTCCACCTGCCCATTACTCTCGGGGTGATAACCGGAGGTCAGGCTGACCGAGACCCCCAAACGCTCCATGAACGCCCTCCATACTCGGGACGTGAACTGGGGGCCCCGATCAGAAACGATGTCCTCCGGCAACCCGTAGTGCCGGAAGACGTGGGTGAATAATGCCTCCGCAGTCTGCAGGGCTGTAGGGATACCGGGCAACGGGAGGAGACGGCAGGACTTAGAGAACCGATCCACAATCACCAGTACCGTAGTGTTCCCCTGAGACGGGGGAAGATTGGTCAGAAAATCTACGGACAGATGCGACCAAGGCCGTTGTGGAACGGGGAGGGGTTGTAACTTCCCTCTAGGAAGGTGCCTAGGAGCCTTACTCTGGGCGCATACCGAACAGGAGGAAACATAAACCCTAACGTCCCTAGCCAAGGTAGGCCACCAATACCTCCCCCGAAGGCTCCCCACTGTCCTCGTCACCCCAGGGTGACCCGAGGAGGGTAGAACGTGAGCCCACCGAATCAATTTGTCCCGAACACCAAGCGGCACGTACTTCCGACCCACCGGACACTGAGGAGGAGCGGGTTCCGCCCGTAACGCCCGCTCGATGTCCGAGTCCACCTCCCACACCACTGGTGCTATCAGCCTTGAGGCGGGAAGGATGGGAGTAGGTTCGGTGGACCGATCGTCCGTGTCGTAAAACCGGGACAGTGCATCCGCCGTTACGTTCTGGGAGCCCGGTTTATACGATAACGTAAATCGGAATCGGGTAAAGAATATGGCCCACCTTGCCTGACGTGGGTTCAGTCTCCTAGCTGACCGAATATACTCCAGATTCTGGTGGTCGGTCCAGATGAGAAAAGGGTGCTTAGTCCCCTCAAGCCAGTGTCTCCACACCTTCAGAGCACTGACCACTGTTAACAACTCCCGGTCCCCCACATCATTGTTACGCTCCGCTGGGCTGAGCTTCTTCGAGAAGAAAGCGCAGGGGTGGAGTTTTGGTGGCGTACCAGAGCGCTGTGATAGCACGGCACCTACCCCAGCCTCGGACGCGTCCACCTCCACTATGAATGCTAGAGAGGGGTCCGGATGCGCCAACACGGGCGCATCCGTGAACAGCACCTTCAACCTGTTGAAAGCTCCGTCCGCTTTTGCTGACCACTGCAACCGCACCGGACCCTCCTTCAGCAGTGAGGTAATGGGAGCTGCTACCTGGCCAAAACCCCGGATAAACCTTCGGTAGTAGTTGGCAAAACCCAAAAACCGCTGCACCTCTTTTACCGTGGTCGGAGTCGGCCAATTACGCACGGCCTTAATGCGGTCAACCTCCACCACCACCCCCGAGGTGGAAATGCGATAACCCAGAAAAGAGACGGCTCGTTTGGAGAACACACACTTCTCAGCCTTGACATATAGGTCATGCTCCAGCAGTCTACCAAGCACCTTGCGTACCAGAGACACATGCGCGGCGTGAGTGGCTGAGTAGAACAGAATGTCATCGATATAAACAACCACTCCCTGCCCGTGCAGGTCCCTGAGAATGTCGTCTACAAAGGATTGGAAAACGGCTGGAGCATTCTTTAACCCATACGGCATGACGCAGTACTCATAATGGCCCGATGTGGTACTAAATGCGGTTTTCCACTCGTCTCCTTTCCGAATACGCACCAGACTATACGCGCTCCTGAGATCCAATTTTGTAAAGAACTGCGCTCCGTGAAATGATTCCATTGCCGTAGCAATGAGAGGTAGTGGGTAACTAAACCCCACGGTGATGGCATTTAGACCTCTATAATCAATACACGGACGCAAACCTCCCTCCTTTTTCTTCACAAAAAAAGAAACTCGAGGAGACGGGTGAGATGGAGGACCGAATGTACCCTTGTCCCAGAAACTCAGTGACATATGTCTCCATAGCCACCGTCTCCTCTTGGGACAATGGGTACACGTGACTCTTGGGAAGCGCAGCGTTTACCTGGAGATCTATCGCACAATCCCTTCCCGGTCGATGAGGTGGTAATTCTTGTCGCTTTCGTTTTACTGAAAGCGATTGCCAAATCGGCATACTCGGGGGGAATGCACACCGTGGGACCCTGGTCTGGACTTTCCACCGACGTGGCACCGATGGAAACTCCCACACACCTTCCAGAACACTCCTTTGACCACCCCTGGAGAACCCCCTGTCTCCACGAAATTTTAGGATTGTGCCGGGCCAGCCAGGGAATCCCTAGCACCACTGGAAACGCAGGCGAATCAATAATATACAGACTGATACGCTCCTTATGATTCCCCTGCGTCACCATGTCCAGGGGAACTGTGGTCTCCCTGACCACCCCTGACCCTAATGGCCGGCTATCTAGGGAGTGCACGGGAAAGGGAGAATCTATCGGCACAAGCGGAACACCTAACTTAAGAGCGAGTCCGCGATCCATAAAGTTCCCAGATGCGCCTGAATCGACTAGCGCCCTATGCTGGGAAGAGGGAAAAAATGTAAGAAAAAAAATTAAGACAAACATGTGACCAACAGGGGGTGCTGGGTGAGTTTGGTGCTGACTCACCTGGGGTGATCGAGAAGCGTTCCGCCTGCCATCTCGACTCCCAGACGGACCCCCCCAGCACCGATGTCACTGTGTCCTCTCCGACCACAGCTGGTGCAGGGGGGGCCTCCTCCTCCGGTAACCCTCGGCACGGCCCCTCCCAACTCCATCGGAATGGGAGCGGAGGTGCTGGGTGGTGGAACGTACAGGACCCTCTCAGAACGCCCGCGGGCAGCCAGCAGACTGTCCAGTCGGATGGACATGTCAATCAACTCATCCAGGGAAAGAGCGGTGTCCCGACATGCTAGCTCCCTACGGACGTCCTCCCGGAGACTACACCGGTAATGGTCAATAAGGGCCCTGTCGTTCCACCCAGATCCTGCAGCCAGGGTTCGGAACTCTAGCGCGTAATCCTGGGCGCTCCTCTTCTCCTGCCTGAGATGGAATAGTCGTTCTCCCGCCGCTCGGCCCTCTACAGGGTGGTCAAACACGGCACGAAAACGGCGGGTAAACTCTGGGTAGTGCTCCTTCGCTGAGTCTGGGCCATTCCAGACTGCGTTCGCCCACTCCAGAGCACGACCCGTGAGGCAGGAGACGAGGACACTCACCCTCTCCTCTCCCGAGGGAGTGGGTCTTACGGTGGCAAGGTACAGTTCCAGTTGGAGTAAGAACCCCTGGCACCCTGCCGCCGCTCCATCATAATCCCTCGGGAGTGTCAGACGGAGAGCGCTGGAGCCGGGGGATGGAGAGTCCTGGGTAGGAAGAGCCGGAGGTGGAGAGAGGAGACCACTCCTCTCCCATCGGTCCATTCGCTCCATCATAGAATCCATCGCCGATCCGATACGGTGGAGAACGGTGGTATGATGGAGCACCCGTTCCTCCATCGATGGGAGAGGGTTGGCCGCTGCTCCTGCTGACTCCATTTCTTAGGGTGCGGGATTCTGTAAGGACTGGGTGTTGGAGTGCGAAGTCAAACGCAGGAAACAGAGGGTGGTTTAATGAACACTGAGAAACTAAAGCCACCCTACTCATACACTGGGTGCTCACATAAAACTACCCCAGACACGGGGGGAATGAAAGCAGTCCAGTAACCACGTAGACACATAGTTCAAAACAAACACCATGCTTACCAACTAACAATCCCGCACAAAGAACCGGTCGGGCCGGCTGACTGATAAGCCCAACTAATTACCAACAAATGAAAACCGGTGGAGCTCTACAAACAGGTCAGGGACAAAGTTGTGGAGAAGTACAGATCAGGGTTGGGTTAAAAAAAATATCAGAAACATTGAACATCCCACGGAGCACCATTAAATCCATTATTAAAAAATGGAAAGAATATGGCACCACAACAAACCTGCCAAGAGAGGGCTACCCACCAAAACTCACGAACCAGGCAAGGAGGGCATTAATCAGAGAGGCAACAAAGAGACCAAAGATAAGCCTGAAGATGCTGCAAAGCTCCACAGCGGATATTGGAGTATCTGTCCATAGGACCACGTTTGGTGTTGGCATGTGGGAGACTCCCCAAACATATGGAAGAAGATACTATGTCTGCAGCAAACCCAACACCTCTCATCACCCCGAGAACACAATCCCCACAGTGAAGCGTGGTGGTGGCAGCATCATGCTCTGGGCATGTTGTTCATCGGCAGGGACTGGGAAATTGGTCAGAAACGAAGAAATGATGGATGGCGCTAAATACAGGGAAATTCTTGAGGGAAAACTGTTTCAGTCTTCAAGAGATTTGAGACTGGGACGGAGGTTCACCTTCCAGCAGGACAATGACACTAAGCATACTGCTAAAGCAACACTCGAGTGGCTTAAGGGGAAACATTTAAATGTCTTGGAATGGCCTAGTTAAAGCCCAGACCTCAATCCAATTGAGAATCTGTGGTATGACTTAAAAATTGCTGTACACCAGCGGAACCCATCCAACTTGAAGGAGCTGGAGCAGTTTTGCCTTGAAGAATGGGCAAAAATCCCAGTGGTTAGATGTGCCAAGCTTATAGAGACATACCCCAAGAGACTTGCAGCTGTAATTGCTGCCAAAGGTGGCTCTACAAAGTATTGACTTTGGGGGGGTGAAGAGTTATGCACACTCAAGTTTTCATTTTTTTGGTCTTATTTCTTGTTTGTTTCAAAATAAAAAATATTTTGATTCTTCAAAGTGATAGGCATGTTGTGTAAATCAAATGATACAAACCCAAATTGTAAGGCAATAAAATAGTAAAAATGCCAAGGGTGGGTGAATACTTTAAGTCACTGTAGAGAAATTAATCACATTGGAAATGAGCTATTATCAGGCTGGTTAATGCAATGCATGTATATTGAATTTGCACTCGGCCACACCCCACCTACTCAGCCAATCAGCTGTGGCATACTGCATACCTTTTCCTAGAGAGAGAGAGACGTCAACAAAAACGGAAGGGATCTGTTGCAGCTCTGTAGAAGCCTGGGTCTGTACTTTGTCAATGGTAGGTTACGGGGGGACTCTGGGGAGATTCACCTACTGCTCACCACTTGGCCACAGTATAGTAGACTATATGATTACAGACATTGACCCTTTCTCTCTCAGCTCACTCACTGTCAAGCCACTAACACCTCTGTCTGAGCCAAATTACGTTGTTCCTCAAAAGAACAGACATGGAAACAACCACACATTCACAGCCCAGTAAGAAATTCATACAGATGGGCCCAAAACAGCACAGAATAATACCAGAAAGCAATCTGTAACCAAAATATCCAAACACTCTTAGATAACTTTCTGGAAAGTAAAGAAGGCATCAATCTAGCAGTAAAGAACACCAACTATATATTAAGGCAAACGGCAAAAGAAGCACAATTGACATTTATAAAACACTAAACAAAAAAGACCACAGATGACAACTGGTTTGATGCAGATTGTTAAATTATAAGGAAAAAACTTAGAACACTATCCAACCAAAAGCACAGAGACCCAAATAATGGTGAATTACGCCTTCATTACTGTGAGACTTTAAAACTCTATAAACGTACACTCAGAACCAAAAAAGCACAGTACAACAGCAAGCAGCTGACACTAACTGAGGAGTTCATAAACACAAACAACTTCTGGCAAAATTGGAAAAAAACAAGCGGAATTAGCGACACAAAATGGTGACATATGGACAACCTATTTTAAAACACTCTACAACACTGTTCAAATTGACCAAAAAAACACAGAACAACGCTAAATTCATGAGAGGTTGAATGGATTAGAAAAAGCTAGAAAGGACAATCAAAATCCATTGGACTCCCCAATTACTGACCAGGAGCTCGAAACTTCAGGCCCTCAAATTTAAAAAAGCATGTGGACCTGATGGCATCCTAAATGGGATGCTCAAACTCACTAGTGCAAAATTTCAATTGGCTATATTAAAATGGTTTAATTTGTTCCTGAGTGTAAGTTATTTCCCTGACATCTGGAATCAAGGACCCATAACCCCAATGTCACGCCCTGACCTTAGTATTCTTTGTTTTCTTTATTATTTTGGTTAGGTCAGGGTGTGACGAGGGTGGTATGTGTGTTTTTTGTCTTGTCTAGGGTTTTTGTATGTCTAGGTGTGTGTGTCTAGTCTAGACATATGTAGGTCTATGGTGGCCTGGATTGGTTCCCAATCAGAGGCAGCTGTTTATCGTTGTCTCTGATTGGGGATCCTATTTAGGTTGCCATTTTCCAGTTTGGTTTGTGGGTTATTGTCTATGTGATGTTGCATGTATGCACGCGTGTCATTTAGCGGTCGTTTTGTTATTTTGTATTAGTCTGTTAAGTGTTCTTCGTTTTCATTAAAGAAGATGTATTTAAATCACGCTGCGCCTTGGTCACCTCACTACAACGAACGTGACACCCAATCTTTAAGAACGGAGACAAATTTGACCCTAACAATTACAGAGGAATTTGTGTGAACGGTAACCTGGGGAAGGTTTTCTGTAGTATTATAAATGTAAGAGTTCTTAACTTCCTTAATAAGCACAATGTCTTGAGTAAAAGCCAAATTGGATTTATACCAAAACATTGCACGACTGATCATATTTACACCCTACACACCCTGATAGATAAACATGTCCACCAAAATAATACCAAAATATACGCTTGCTTTATCGACTTCCAAAAAGCATTTAATTCTATTTGGCATACAGGACTGTTCTACAAAGTTATTGAAAGTGGTGTAGGGGGTAACACATATTGCATAATTAAATCAATGCATACTGGCAATACGTGCATCATTAAAATTGGCAAGAAAATAACATAATTATTTAACCAGGGGCGGGGACTTTGCCAGGGTTGCAATCTGAGCTCTGCACTCTTCAATATTTACATCAACGAATTGGCCACTATTCTAGAAAAGTTAAAAATAGCACTTCACCAATCAGGCCTTTATGGTAGAGTGGCCAGACGGTAGCCACTCCTCAGTAAAAGGCAATCGACAGCTCACTCGGAGTTTGCCAAAAAGGCACCTAAAGGACTCTCAGACCATGAGAAACAACACTTTCTGGTCTGATGAAACCAAGATTGAACTCTTTGGCCTGAATGCCAAGCGTCACGTCTGGAGGAAACCTAACACTCCCCATCCAACCTGACAGAGCTTGAGAGGATATGCAGAGAAGAATGGGAGAAACTCCCCAAATACAGGTGTGCCAAGCTTCTAGCGTCATACCTAATAAGATTTGAGGCTGTAATTGCTGCCAAAGTACTGAGTAAAGGGTCTGAATACTTTTGTAAATGTGATATTTTCCAGTTTCTTTTTGTTGTATATCGAAAAGCAAAAAACCTGTTTCTGTTTTGTCATTATGGGGTATTGTGTGTAGATTAATGAAAACAAATCTATTTTAAAATAAGCCTACAATTAAACAAAATGTGGGAAAAGTCAAGGGGTCTGAATGCTTACCAAATACACTGTATACACTCACAGAATGGCATCTCGGAACATACAACTCGTCGACTATTGTCACGTATGGCTATTGCAGTAGGCAATCACACAGGGTTCATCTCCTATCAGATAAAAACAACATGCAGCTTCTGGTCCGACGAATCCCAGTTCCTATTACGTCATGCTGATGGCAGTCAGGATTTGGCGTAAGCAGCATGAGTCCCTGAACCCATCCTGCCTGGTGTCAACAGTACAGGTTGGAGGCAGTGGTGTACTGGTGTTGGGAATGTTTTCCTGGCACACGTTAGGTCCTTTGATACCAATTGAGCAACAGTTAAATGCCACAGCATATCTCAACATTGTTGCTGACCAAACACTATACAGCGTCTTTGGGATGAGATGGAATGGGCTGTTCGCAGCATTTATGTACCGCCACCCAATCTGAAGCAACTGCATGACGCAATCGCATCAGCATGGACCAACATACCTGTGGAACGTTTACAACACCTTGTAGAATCCATGCCCTGAAGAGTTCAGGTTGTTCTAGAGGGAAAGGGGGGTCTGACCCGGTACTAGATGTATGTACCTAATAAACTGTCTGGTCAGTATATATATATATATATACACTGCTCAAAAAAATAAAGGGAACACTAAAATAACACATCCTAGATCTGAATGAATGAACTATTTTTATTAAATACTTTTTTCTTTACATAGTTGAATGTGCTGACAACAAAATCACACAAAAATGATCAATGGTAATCAAATGTATCAACCCATGGAGGTCTGGATTTGGAGTGACACTCAAAATTAAAGTGGAAAACCACACTACAGGCTGATCCAACTTAGATGTAATGTCCTTAAAACAAGTCAAAATGAGGCTCTGTAGTGTGTGTGGCCTCCACGTGCCTGTATGACCTCCCTACAACGCCTGGGCATGCTCCTGATGAGGTGGCGGAGGGTCTCCTGAGGGATCTCCTCCCAGACCTGGACTAAAGCATCCGCCAACTCCTGGACAGTCTGTGGTGCAACGTGGCGTTGGTGGATGGAGCGAGACATGATGTGCTCAATTGGATTCAGGTCTGGGGAACCGGCGGGCCAGTCCATAGAATCTATGCCTTCCTCTTGCAGGAACTGCTGACACACTCCAGCCACATGAGGTCTAGCATTGTCTTGCATTAGGAGGAACCCAGGGCAAACCGCACCAGCATATGGTCTCACAAGGGGTCTGAGGATCTCATCTCGGTACCTAATGGCAGTCAGGCTACCTCTGGCGAGCCCATGGAGGGCTGTGCGGCCCCCAAAGAAATGCCACCCCACACCATGACTGACCCACCACCACACCGGTCATGCTGGAGAATGTTGCAGGCAGCAGAACGTTCTCCACGGCGTCTCCAGACTGTCACGTGCTCAGTGTGAACCTGCTTTCATCTGTGAAGAGCACAGGGCGCGAGTGGCGAATTCGCCACTGATGTCTTGAGATGTTGCTTCAATATATCCACATAATTTTCCTCCCTCATGATGCCATCTATTTTGTGAAGTGCACCAGTCCCTCCTGCAGCAAAGCATCCACACAACATAATGCTGCCACCCCCGTGCTTCACTGTTGGGATGGTGTTCTTCGGCTTGCAAGCTTCTCCCTTTTTCTTCCAAACATAACAATGTTCATTATGGCCAAACAGTCCTATTTTTGTTTTATCAGACCAGAGGACCTTTCTACAAAAAGTACGATCTTTGTCCCCATATGCAGTTGCAAACCGTAGTCTGGCTTTTTTTATGGCTGTTTTGGAGCAGTGGCTTCTTCCTTGCTGAGCGGCCTTTCAGGTTATGTCGATATAGGACTCGTTTTACTGTGGATATAGAATCTTTTGTACCTGTTTCCTCCAGAATCTTCACAAGGTCCTTTGCTGTTGTTCTGGGATTGATTTGCACTTTTCGGCACCAAAGTACGTTCATCTCTAGGAGACGCGTCTCCTTCCTGAGCGGTATGATGGCTGCGTGGTCCCATGGTGTTTGTACTTGCGTGCTATTGTTTGTACAGATGAACGTGGTACCTTCAGGCGTTTGGAAATTTCTCCCAAGGATGAACCAGACTTGTGGAGGTCCCAATTTTTTTTTTCTGAGGTCTTGGCTGATTTCTTTTGATTTTCCCATGATATCAAGCAAAGAGGCACTGAGTTTGAAGGTAGACCTTGAAATCCATCCACAGGTACACCTCCAATTGACTCAAATGATGTCAATTAGCCTATCAGAAGCTTCTAAAGCCATGACATAATTTCCTGGAATTTTCCAAGCTGTTTAAAGGCACAGTCAACTTAATGTATGTAAACTTCTGATCCACTGGAATTGTGATACAGTGAATTATATGTGAAATAATCTGTCTGTAAACTTTCGTTGGAAGAATTACTTGTGTTATGCACAAAGTAGATGTCCTATCCGACTTGCCAAAACTATAGTTTGTTAACAAGAAAATTGTGGAGTGGTTGAAAACAAGTTTAAATGACTCCAACCTAAGTGTATGTAAACTTCCAACTTCAACTGTATGTATACAGTGCATTCGGAGAGTATTCAGACCCCTTGACTTTTTCCACATTTTGTTATGTTACAGCCTTATTCTAAAATGTATTATTGTTTTTACCCTCATCAATCTACAGACAATACTCTGTAATAACAAAGCAAAAACAGGTTATAAGATATTTCTGCAAATGTATTAAAAATAAAAACTGAAATGTCACATTTACATAAGTATTCAGACCCTTTACTCAGTACTTTCTGGAAGCACCTTTGGCAGCGATTACAGCTCTTGGGCCCCCTACGGTCCTGGGCGCTCTGGAGCAGGTTTTCATCAGGGATCTCTCCATACTTTACTCCCTTCATCTTCCCCTCAATTCTGACTTGTCTCCCAGTCCCTGCCGCTGCTACCACCATGCTTCACCGTAGGGATGGTGCCAGGTTTCCTCCAGAGTTGACGCTTGGCATTCAGGCCAAAGAGTTCAATCTTGGTTTCATCAGACCAGAGAATCTTGTTTCTCATGGTCTGAGAGTCCTTTAGGTGCCTTTTGGCAAACTCCAAGTGGGCTGTCATGTGCCTTTTACTGTGGGGTGGCTTCCGTCTGGCCACTCTACCATAATGGCCTGATTTGTGGAGTGCTGCAGAGATGGGAAAATCTTCCAGAAGGACAACCATCTCCACAAAGGAACTCTGTTGTTTGGCAGGGCGGCCAGCTCTAGGAAGAGTCTTGGTGGTTCAAAACTTCTTCCATTTAAGAATGACGGAGTCCACTGTGTTCTTGGGGACCTTCAATGCTACAGATTTTTATTGTTACCCTACCCCACATCTGTGCCTCGACACAATCCTGTCTTGGAGCTCTATGGACAATTCCTTCAACCTCATGGCTTGGTTTTTGCGCTGACATGCACTGTCATCTGTGGGACCTTATATAGACAGGTGTGTGCCTTTCCAAATCATGTTCAATCAATTGAAATTACCACAGGTGGACTCCAATCAAGTTGTAGAAACATCTCATGGATGATCAATGTAAACAGGATGCACCTGAGCGCAATATCGAGTCTGATAGCAAATGGTCGGAATACTTAAGTAAATAAGGTATTTCTGTTTTCTAAGATTTCTAAAAACCTGTTTTTGCTTTGTCATTATGGGGTATTGTGTGTAGATTGATGAGGGAAGGCATTATTTTAATACATTTTAGAATAAGGCTGTAACGTAACAAAATGTGGATAAAGTCAAGGAGCCTGAATACTTTCCGAACGCACTGTGTCTTTCTGAGAGTTAGGAGAATATTCAATCAAAGTTCCACAAAACATAAAGAACATTTGTTGCCATGTTATCAGAATATGTTATATTAATGTTGTAGACACGTTTGTTAAGCAGAGCGACACAGGGGAACCCATGAGCAGACTCAGATGAGGAAACTGGATGAATGAACCAAAGTATGTATTGTTACACAGGGAGATATGGAGTGCAGATCCGGGGAAGCTTAGATGAGTTGCAGAAAAATTAGATGTGGAGACTGAGGTTGGAGTTAGCTGAGTAGAACAGGGTAAACAGGTCCTGAGAGGAATCCAAGGTAGTGGTAGTGAGTAAAATCCAGAGCAAGGTAGTTGGGTGGTGAGATGTGGAACAGGAGACAGAGGGCTAACTGTAATGAGAGGATAAATGGTGTCAGGCAGGGAAACAGGCACAGCAGAGTAACAGGATGTTGAATAATCATAAATGGCTAGAATCATGAACTGCCTGAGCAGAGATTACAATCTGGCAGAGTGGAAGTGGTAGGACTGAGTATTTGTAGAGGTCTTGATTATGGAACGAGTTGCAGCTGGTAGGGATCTGCTCTGACTCCAGCACACCTGTCTCCAACCACGCAATCACACAGAGAGGGAGAGGGAGAGAGAGTGTACAGGGGGAGTAACTGCAGATCAAGAAGACACCAGATGAACACCAGAGGGCGTAGCAGGAGAAGATGTGACAACGTTGCAAGAACATTTATGTGCATCAGTTGTCATTACACATCACGCCCTGTTTCTATTGCCAAGGAAATCAAGGCCCTGATTAGTGAACCACTGATCCATTCACAGCACTTTTTGTATGTTGGCAAGGTTATCGGTATTCACAATGTTTTCAATGTACATATTTGAAATACAATACATGTTGCAAGAACATTTATGTGCATCAGTTGTCAAGACGTCACCTGATGGTCCCAAAGAAACGTACCCCCCCCCCCCCCCCCAAAAAATGTCATTACACATCACGCCTTGTTTCTGTTGCCAAGGACATCAAGGCTCTGATTAGTGAACCACTGATCCATTCACAGCACTTTTTGTATGTTGGCAAGGGTATGGGTATTCACAATGTTTTCAATGTACATATTTGAAATACATGATTATGTTGTGCATGTTCATTTTATAGTAATTATCATTCAACATGTCCTCACCTGGAATTTGAACTCAAAACCTCTTGATTCACGGCATTCAGATCTTCTTGCTACGTCACCATGTCTGTCAGTTATAAGTTAACCTTTCACGAGCCTCTACCCCGGGTCCGGGATCCCCCCCCATCCCCCCACACACTGATTAGCATAGCTAGCATAGCTTCACAAGTAGATAGTAGCATCTAAATATCATTAAATCACAAGTCCAAGACACCAGATGAAAGATACAGATCTTGTGAATAAAGCCACCATTTCAGATTTTTAAAATGTTTTACAGGGAAGACAAAATATGTAAATCTATTAGCTAAACACGTTAGCAAAATACACAATTTCTTTGTCCACCATTTTTTCTCTCCACCAGTAGCTATCACCAATTCGGCTAAACTAAGATATTGATAGCCAATAACCTATAAAAAACCTCATCAGATGACAGTCTGATAACATATTTATGGTATAGGATAGGTTTTGTTAGAAAAAAGTGCATATTTCAGGTAGAAATCACAGTTTACAATTGCACCTACCATCACAAGACGACTAGAATTACTATAGAGAGCAACGTGTATGACCAATTTACTCTTAATAAAACATTTCATAAGAATAGACAAAGCATAGCAATGGAAAGACCCAGATCTTGTGATTCCAGACAATATTTCAGATTTTCTAAGCGTTTTACAGCGAAAACACAATAAATCGATAAGTTAGCATACCACATGTGAAAACGTTACCAGAGCATCGATTCCAGCCAAAGAGCGCTATAACGTAATCACCGCCAAAATATATTAATTTTTTCACTAACCTTCTCAGAATTCTTCCGATGACACTCCTGTAACATCATTTTACAACATACATATACAGTTTGTTCGAAAAGGTGCATATTTAGCCATACAAAACCGTGGTTACACAATAAAAATACTAGGAAATCAAGCCTCAATATGTCTGACGTCATCTATCAGAGTGATCTAGTTTAATTGAAAGCTAATCATATACTTGACTAAAAAATACAGGGTTGACAGGAATCGAAAGACAAATTAGTTCTTAATGCAACCGCTGACTTACATTTTTAAAATTATCCTTACTTTTCAATACAGGGTTCGCCAAGTGACGCGATAACAAACAAAATGGCGAAATATGCGTTTAAAATATTTCGACAGAACAACGATTTATCATATTAAATATTGCTTACTTTGAGCTGTTATTCCATCAGATTCTTGGGCAATGTATCCTTTCTATGTTGTAATCTTCTTTTGGTCGATAGATGTCCTCTGTCCTTCGAAATATCCACTAACGATCGAACGGGACCACAAAACGTGTCCAAAGTTTCAGAGTGCACAACAAAGAAATTCCTCAAAATCGCACTAAACGGATATAAATTGCTATAAAACGGTTCAAATTAACTACATTATGATGTTTTTAACAACTATAACGACTGAAAACATGACCGGAGAAATATTGCTGGTTAGACAACGATTTGGAATGAGGCAAGTCCGATGTCCTTCACGCTTCAGGCGCGCGACGAGAAAGGGAGGTCCCTATACATTTTGTTCTTTTATAATGGCTGTGATTGTGCAATCGATTCCATTCAAAACGTGATGACGTACAGACACCCAGAGGAAGACGTAGGCAGTGTCGGTTTCTTCATAGCATTCACTGTCGCCTTAAAAACAGACTCCAGATCAGGGGTAAAAATTTCTGAAATCTGACCCCTGTCATGAAAAGTGCTGTAGATATTGTTCTGTACCACTCAGAGACAAAATTCCAACTTCTATAGAAACTAGAAGGTGTTTTCTATCCAATAATAACAATAATATGCATATTGTACGATCAAGAATTTAGCACGAGGCAGTTTAATTTGGAGACCCAAATATGCTAATGCGGAACAGCACCCCCTATAGTTCCAAGAAGTTAATTGAACTATTATCTCATCATTGATTTTGATTTCAACAACTTAAGGGCTTTCTGTTTAGTTGTCTAATGTTGGGGGCATATAAATCTGTTTTAATGACACTCCTGAATCACTATGATCGACACAAGTTTTTCTTGAGTGTACTTTTAACAGAGCTGAGATTTACTTCACAGTGCATTCACCCTATTACTTAGACCTATCAAGTTGTTTCAGATATACACAAGTATATGTTAATCAGATCTACACAATATACAGTATGTTAATGTCATAATTTGGTAACAGTCACAACATACAGTGGGGAGAACAAGTATTTGATACACTGACAATTTTGCAGGTTTTCCTACTTACAAAGCATGTAGAGGTCTGTAATTTTTATCATAGGTACACTTCAACTGTGAGAGACGGAATCTAAAACAAAAATCCAGAAAATCACATTGTATGATTTTTAAGTAATTCATTTGCATTTTATTGCATGACATAAGTATTTGATACATCAGAAAAGCAGAACTGAATATTTGGTACAGAAACCTTAGTTTGCAATTACAGAGATCATACGTTTCCTGTAGTTCTTGACCAGGTTTGCACACACTGCAGCAGGGATTTTGGCCCACTCCTCCATACAGACCTTCTCCAGATCCTTCAGGTTTCGGGGCTGTCGCTGGGCAATACGGACTTTCGGCTCCTTCCAAAGATTTTCTATTGGGTTCAGGTCTGGAGACTGGCTAGGCCACTCCAGGACCTTGAGATGCTTCTTACGGAGCCACTCCTTAGTTGCCCTGGCTGTGTGTTTCGGGTCGTTGTCATGCTGGAAGACCCAGCCACGACCCATCTTCAATGCTCTTACTGAGGGAAGGAGGTTGTTGGTCAAGATCTCGCGATACATGGCCCCATCCATCCTCCCCTCAATACGGTGCAGTCGTCCTGTCCCCTTTGCAGAAAAGCATCCCCAAAGAATGATGTTTCCACCTCCATGCTTCACGGTTGGGATGGTGTTCTTGGGGTTGTACTCATCCTTCTATTCCTCCAAACACGGCGAGTGGAGTTTAGAGCAAAAAGCTCTATTTTTGTCTCATCAGACCACATGACCTTCTCCCATTCCTCCTCTGGATCATCCAGATGGTCATTGGCAAACTTCAGACGGGCCTGGACATGCGCTGGCTTGAGCAGGGGGACCTTGCGTGCGCTGCAGGATTTTAATCCATGACGGCGTAGTGTGTTACTAATGGTTTTCTTTGAGACTGTGGTCCCAGATCTCTTCGGGTCATTGACCAGGTCCTGCCGTGTAGTTCTGGGCTGATCCCTCACATTCCTCATGATCATTGATGCCCCACGAGGTGAGATCTTGCATGGAGCCCCAGACCGAGGGTGATTGACCGTCATCTTGAACTTCTTCCATTTTCTAATAATTGTGCCAACAGTTGTTGCCTTCTCACCAAGCTGCTTGGCTATTGTCCTGTAGCCCATCCCAGCCTTGTACAGGTCTACAATTTATCCCTGATGTCCTTACACAGCTCTCTGGTCTTGGCCATTGTGGAGAGGTTGGAGTCTGTTTGATTGAGTGTGTGGACAGGTGTCTTTTATACAGGTAACGAGTTCAAACAGGTGCAGTTAATACAGGTAATGAGTGGAGAACAGGAGGGCTTCTTAAAGAAAAACTAACAGGTCTGTGAGAGCCGGAATTCTTACTGGTTGGTAGGTGATCAAATACTTATGTCATGCAATAAAATGCAAATTAATTACTTAAAAATCATACAATGTGATTTTCTGGATTTTTGTTTTAGATTCTGTCTCTCACAGTTGAAGTGTACCTATGATAAAAATGACAGACCTCTACATGCTTTGTAAGTAGGAAAACCTGCAAAATCGGCAGTGTATCAAATACTTGTTCTCCCCACTGTACATACATACATACATACCTATCTGGTCTAATTAAAATGAGTTTCTCATTGAGAGTTGGGAATCGGTAGAATTCTACGTAGAAAGCTGAGCATCTCAAAGAGAACTCTCTATCATCTTTTTGAAATCCACACCACATAGAACAAACACGTGTCTCTGATACAGAATTACATCAAATCTGGTCATTGCATTTATTATCTTTTTAAATGTTTTTATTTAACTCGGCAAGTCAGTTAAGAACAAATTCTTATTTAAAATGACGTCCTACCAAAAGGCAAAAGACCTCCTGCGGGGACAGGGGCTGTGATTAAAAAAACATAAATAACATACATATATAGGACAAAACATACATCACGGGAAGAGAGACAACACTACATAAAGAGATACCTTTTGATATCTAAAGACAACAACATAGCAAGGCAGCAACACATTACAACACAGCATGGTAGCAACACAACATGGTAGCAGCACAAAACATGGTACAAACATTATTGAGCACAGACAACAGCACAAAGGGCAAGAAGGTAGAGACAACAATACATCACGCAAAGCAGCTACAACTGTCAGTAAGAGTGTCCATGATTGAGTCTTTGAATGAAGAGATTGAGATAAAACTGTCCAGTTTGAGTGTTTGTTGTAGCTCTTTCCAGTGGCTAGCTGCAGCGAACTGAAAAGACGAGCGACCCAGGGATGTGTGTGCTTTGGGTACCTTTAACAGAATGTGACTGGCAGAACAGGTGTTGTATGTGGAGGAGGGCTGCAGTAGATATCTCAGATAAGGGGTAGTGAGGCCTAAGAGGGTTTTATAAATAAGCATCATCCAGTGGGTCTTGCGACGGGTATACAGAGATGACCAGTTTACAGAGGAGTATAGAGTGCAGTGATGTGTCCTATAAGGAGCATCGGTGGCAAATCTGATGGCCGAATGGTAAAGAACATCTAGCCGCTTGAGAGCATCCTTACCTGCTGATCTATAAATTATGTCTCTGTAATCTAGCATTGTTAGGATAGTCATCTGAATCAGGCTTAGTTTGGCAGAGAGGAGCGATTACGATAGAGGAAACCAAGTCTAGATTTAACTTTAGCCTGCAGCTTTGATATGTGCTGAGAGAAGGACAGTGTACTGTCTAGCCATACACCCAAGTACTTGTATGAGGTGACTACCTCAAGCTCTAAACCCTCAGAGGTAGTAATCACACCTGTGGGGAGAGGGGCATTCTTCTTACCAAACCACATTACCTTTGTTTTGGAGATGTCCAGAACAAGGTTAAGGGTAGCGAAATCTTAGGATTGAGCCTTGGGGTACTCCCTTGGTGACAGGCAGAGGCTGCCTCTTCGCTTCTGATAGAAACAAACCCAGAACATGGTTACCATATTCTCAGAATATCAGAAATGTGTATATTTACAGTAGCATGTCTGTCCTTTCTCACATTAAAGCAATGATAATACCAGTTACACCAAATTCAACACACAACACAGAGTTCCATCTCCACATTTTAATGTGGAAAAATAGACAAATTGCTAGATAATCGCTTGGGACCAGTGTTGGCGGAAATAATTATTTACGGTAATATATTACAGTGATGTATAACCTTTCAGAATCATATCTCGACCAATGTGTTATATATACAGTACCTACTCTTTCAAGGATTTTTCTTTATTTTTAAAATTTTCTACATTGTAGAATAATAGTGAAGACATCAAAACAATGAAATAACAAATATGGAATCATGTAGTAACCAAAAAAGTGTTAAACAAATGAAAATATATTTTATATTTGAGATTCTTCTTCAAAAACTGCTTTTCCAACAGTCTTGAAGGAGTTCCCACTTATGCTGAACACTTGTTGGCTGCTTTTCCTTCACTCTGTAGTCCAACTCATCTCAAACCATCTCAATTGGGTTGAGGTTGGGTGATTATGGAGGCCAGGTCATCTGATGCAGGACTCCAACACTCTCCTTGGTCAAATAGCCCTTACACAGCCTGGAGGTGTGTTGGCTCATTGTCCTTTTGAAAAACAAATGATAGTCCCACTAAGTGCAAACCAGATGGAATGGTGTATCTCTGCAGAATGCTGAGGTAGCCATACTGGTTAAGTGTGTCTTGAATTATAAATAAATCACAGACTGTGTCACCAGCAAAGCACCCCCACACTATCACACCTCCTCCTCCATGCTTCACGGTGGGAACCACACATGCGGACATCATCCGTTCACCTACTCTACGTCTCACAAAGAGGCGGAGGTTGGACCCAAAAATCTCAAATTTGCACTCATCAAACCAAAGGACAGATTTCCACTGGTCAAATGTCCATTGCTTGTGTTTCTTGGCCCAAACAAGTCTCTTCTTATTATTGGTGTCCTTTAGTAGTGGTTTCTTTGCAGCAATTCGACAATGACGGCCTGATTCACGCAGTCTCCTCTGACCAGATGATGTTGAAATGTGTCTGTTACTTGAACTCTGTGAAGCATTTATTTGGGCTGAAATTTATGAGGCTGGTAACTCTAATGAACGTATCCTCTGCAGCAGACGTAACTCTGGGTCTTCCTTTCCTGTGGCGGTCCTCATAAGAGCCAGTTTCATCATAGCGCTTGATGGTTTTTGCGACTGCACTTGAAGAAATGTTCAAAGTTCTTGACGTTTTCTAGATTGACTGACATGTCTTAAAGTAATGATGAACTGTCGTTTCTCTTTGCTTATTTGAGCTGTTCTTGCCATGATATGGATTTGGTCTTTTACCAAATAGGGCTATATTCTGTATACCATCTCTACCTTGTGAGAACACAACTGATTAGCTCAAACGCATTAAGAAGGATAGAAATTCTAAAAATTTACTTTCAACAAGGCACACCTGTTCATTGAAATGCATTCCAGGTGACTACATCATGAAGCTGGTTGTGATAATGCCAAGAGTGTGCAAAGCTGTCATCAAGGCAAAGGGTGGCTACTTTGAAGAATCTCAAATATAAAATATATTTTGAATTGTTTAACACTTTTTGGTTACTAAATCAAATCAAGTGTAGAGTGTAGCGAAATGCTTGTCATATGTGATATTTCATAGTTTTGACGTCTTCACTATTATTCTACAATGTAGAAAATAGTAAAAAATAAAGAAAAACCCTTGAATGAGTAGGTGTGTCCAAACTTTTGACTGGTACTGTATATACAGTGCATTCGGAAAGTATTCAGACCCCTTGACTTTTTTCACATTTTGTTACATTACAGCCTTATTCTAACATGGATTTAACCGTTTTTTCCCTTCATCAATCTACACACAATACCCCATATAGACAAAGCAAAAAAAAAAATAATAATCTTTTTGCAAATATATTTAACAATAAAAACAATTAATATCACATTTACATAAGTATTCAGACCCTTTATTCAGTACTTTGGCAGCAATTACAGCCTCAAATCGTCTTATGTATGACGCTAGAAGCTTGGCACAACTGTATTTGGGGAGTTTCTCTCATTCTTCTCTCTACAGATCTTCTTAAGCTCTGTCAGGTTGGATGGGGTGCAACGCTGCACAGCTATTTTCAGGTCTCTCCAGAGATTGTTAGATCAGGTTCAAGTCCGGGCTCTGGCTGGGCAGCTCAAGGACATTCAGAGACTTGTCCTGATGCCACTCCTGCATTGTCTTGGCTCCTGTCTAATTTAATGTCATTGATAAAACAGAAATTCAAAATACTTTTTGAATGCACTGTAGATGCATGAATGCACTAACTGAATGCACTAACCCTAACCCTAACCCTTCCTTCCATCCATGATGTCAGCAGACAGCACTACCTTCTAGTTAGTCCACCCTCCCATCAATGTTCAACGTCCGATTGTACAGTCGGTTCTTACAGTATATGCTATTTTAGACGGCCATCCTCAAGTCACCTGCTCTCCATCTCTGGGCTAACAACAGTGCTTAGATAATGTTTCATTAAGTAGCCCACTATAGATAGAGTATTGTAGCTTAGGACTATCAATTAAATCCTGCTCAAATGCAAATATAGTTACAGTATAACCTTAAAAACAAATTTCTGCACAAGCTTTTCACAATCAGAGACAAAAACAATATAGATAAGGTACACATGCCTATAGAATGTCTAAGGTTTCTATTACTTTCTAAGGTACAAATGTAGCCTAAGGTAAGCAAATATCAGCATTACCTAACACTATACTCTAGTGAAGGGGGTGGGGGCAATTCAGGGGGGGGCCTGATTGGTGTCACAGTTTTGCATCAGCCCCAGCTAACACACCTGACTCCAATAATCACCTAATCAAGATCTTCAGTTTAGAATGCAATCTGATTAATCAGCTGTGTTTGCTAGGGATGGAGAAAAAGTGTGACACCAATCAGGGCCTCGAGGACTGGAGTTGCCCACCCCTGCTCTAGTGACTACAGCATCAGACCGGTAAAATGCCTTTCACCTTGTCTGTTAAGATTTGGCTAGCATAGAATCGGTCCACCAGGGACTCTGGTGTTGTCTGCTAGCTTCTTTCTCTAACAGTCTGCCTCTAACAAAACCCTCACCTGGTCTCTGAGGTGTACACACACACACACACACTCACTTATTAACCTCTCCTACTCCCTGGGGAGGTGTTCTGAAGGCAGCAGCATAATCTCCAGGCAGGTCTGTCTGTCTGCATTGTCCCCCCGTCCAGATTCTTCTCTGATTTACTGTCAGCTAGCAGGTAGATCCAGACTCTAAATCTACTGTATGGCCTGTCAGGAGGGAGATGAGGTTGAAAATTAGCTATATGCATGTGTTGGGCTCAGATAGTAGGGCAGCAGCATCTCTATAAAGCTGATAAATTGTAACCTCTAAGATGTGTTCCTTCCTGTAGATCCCGTTCAGTGTGTTAGCGTTAGAGTATGGAGTATGGACCACAAAACTAAAATGATATCATATATAACTCAGAACTCATTATATTTCTATGGAATGGACCTATGTGGTGTAAAGTCTTGCATCGGGTCAGATACCCACGGTTCCCCGAGGTTGACCCACAAAAGAAATCAGCTGGCGGCTAGAATGAAAACGTTATTTCAAACCGAGGGTCGGCTCGCAGTTCAGAGCATTCATATTGCAGGTCAGAAACGTTTTAAATCAAGATAAAACATTTTTACAAAGGAGCTTATGTTGAATTGTATTTTGAATTCCATTAGGCTATGTGAGCGATGAAGGCAGACGTAGCCTAGGCTACCAGACACTCAGCAAAAGAGTGGAGTAGGGAACTGTCTATAATTTGTGTGATGCTGAAACATTCCTAATTTGTCCATGTGCAGAATTTATGTTCCTGTCCTTTACGGGATAATACGTTGCCAAATGAATTTTCCCGGACTTCTAGCTCACACGAAAATGGCTAACATAACAGAAGCAATAAAAAGAAAGGTTACGATGGTTGAATACACCATCGTGAAAAAAAGGTGGCGCACAATTGTAATCCCCTGTTTGGAAGCATTTGAGTCATTTTGTGGACAAGGAGGAGAACAACCTGGTAGATGGATACGCAGCCTGCGAAAGTGCAAGCGGGTATTTGTTTGTGATTATTCAGTAAATAATCAGTTAAATACTACATTAAGACTTTTGTTCATTTAGACAATAAACAGGCCATATCAAGTTTAAACCTGCGCAGCTGTTAAAAGTTTGACTATTTTTTTGCAGCCTATAGCCTATTAGATTCTGGGAATTGTTTGTTTCAGTTTCAATGAAACTATTTGATTATCAAAACAATATTTAATATTATTGTATTGTTTTATGTCAGCTATATATAATTAGAAGGCTCTTTTTCAAAGAGATTTTAGTTGCCAATGTGCCACATCACATTGTAAAAATAACAAGATAGGCCTATTGTTCTCATGGCATGGTTTCCTTTAATCCAAATGTTAAATAGACATGCAGACAAATTAATTTGTGTAGGGAGTCGAATAGACTAATAGGAGTAAAAACAACATGTGGATGTTATTTGGCGGGTCACGGATCGGCTCTCAGAACAATTCTATGCGGGTGGGTCGGGTTGCGGAAAGTCGGCTATCGGGTGGGGCTCGGAATTGAGGTGGCTGGCGCTGGCCGGGTGCGACTCCATTAAACTGTTTCGTGCTGGACTCTACTAGTGTTCTAAGCAGATCCAATAGCTTGGAATGTACTCTATATCTGGTCTAAAGTTGTATAATATACAGTAGTATCATTTCTTGATTGATGCTAACTAGACTAGTCTGCATCTCAAATAACACCCTATTCCCTATACAGTGCACTACTTTTGACCAGAGCCCATTTGGGAACTGTTGGTTTGAGTTCATCTACATGCAGCCCGTGCGCCTGAACAATGAGTTCTATCAGGCAAAGCAAATGAACATGCTTTTGATTGTGTCATCCTCATGAAATCCCTGATAAAACAGAGGAATTAAAGACTAACCATGACAGTGTTTTGATCTAGACAGATGGGCTTAATAGACAGAAAAACAACCTGGGGAATACACTGTAATTGTTCTACAATAACCAGACACACACAGTCACACACACACAGAGACGCGCGTGCGCATACACGTGTCTTTACGCTGAAGTCTTTATTCTGAAGCCCTAGTAAAACCTGGGCCTGTCATGCCAAATAATGCCCCCCGACCAAGAAGTGTCCCCCTCTGCGTCACAATGGGATTCGATAAACTATTACCGTCCATTCCTATATTCACAGTGTGATGACCTAATGATTAGAATTTTGACGATCATTACGGTAAAAATGATGTTCTTTTCGTTGCAAACAAGGCTGATTTCTCCAGTTTTGTTCAGCTAATAAAATTAAAACATTACTTCAAACTACTTTTGGGTACGTTGTTAAACATTACAACATTAAATCCATGTCTTAAACGTTGCTACGTTTCAGAAATGGCAAAGAAAACGTGTAATCTGCTTGACACATTAGTTACTTATTTTACAGATCACAAAGTCAGCTAATTTCCACTCCGTTTATATGCAAATCATTTTGATTCATACCATGGCTTGTCTGGCTGTCATGTTTTTATTTTAACCTGCTATTCCCTTGTCTACACTGAAATAATATTATTTCAGTAGTTATGATTCATTTTTTTCTATCTCGCATAGCTCATTAGTACACCCTTGTGGTTGAATATGTATGTATCGTTGGTCCTAGGATACAACAATGAATAATGTGGAAGAAATAAATACCATCAACGTGAAGGGGTTAGGGTCCCAAAGACCCTCCCCATTATTGATTAAGGGGACCTTAAGATTCATATGTGTTGCTGCAGGCCTTATAATAAGATACTGTTGCTATGTGTCTAAAAACTCTGCCACTATATGTTGCACAAGCTATCTATATTATTCTTTGTGGTTAAGCCTTGGCTGTTGCAAAAGTGTGCTTGCAGGCTAGGTCTGAGTCAGATCGAAACTAGATAAAGAGAAGTAACCACTGTCTGGTTTTGACATTTTGATCTTGTGTGACAGTGGACAATGCAAATAAATTCAGAGAAGCTACTGTACTAGGCTGCCTTATAAGGTAACCTCAGCTTATTGATACACACACAGTACATTGACATAGGTGCTCATACCACTAGGTAGTGATCACATGTATAAAATCAGCTGTGCCCTTAGGTGGGGTGCAGAACTTACTCTGAAACATACATGCTGTTTCCATTGTCAACTTCTGTCTCATATTGCATTAATAAAAGTTTGATTGATTTCCTTAAAGAAGATATTGTCTGACTGCTGATTTCACCAATAAGCCAACGACTGACAAGGAACCTACCCCGACAAAAGGATACCGTTCAACTTACAATAATGAACACCTTGTGAAACAGTTGTGAAAACCAACCTGGCAATATTTAAGATTTTAATACATAAGCTTTTATATTTGTTGGTAGAGTTGTGTCAGTATATATTTAAAAAAAATGGTACACTCACATGGCAATCATAGATTAAAATACCTCATTCTGGTGTGTGGAATATTGAGGTGGTTGCTGTGTGGGTGGGAGGTTCTGCCTGTCAGTCTTGAAAGGGGGACTTAAAGAGGGAGACTGCAAAGTCCAGGCACTGCTGCTTTCTTTGTTCTGAGTGTTTGCAGTGCTAGTGCTTTTAGTTAATCTGTGTATCTCACATATTATGTGCCCAGTATAATAGAGCAAGAAAACTATCTTAGCAGATAATAGCATCATGACAATAACAGTAGCTGTAGATGATGTAATGAAAAGTTGAAGGGTGATTGGTAATGGAGGACATCAGGTGGATCCACGTCTGGGTGATGGGCAGAACCCCTAGGTCCTGGAGAACAGGAGCAGAGTTAAAGGGAACAGGTTAACATACTTTGTCTATTGGGCTTCACTGAAGTGTAGGGCGTCAGTGGTCGACCGTTCAACTGCTAAAACTGGAGAAGATTGTTTGTTTCCACCCCTTTTTCCTCCAAACATAACAATGGTCATTATGGCCAAACCGTTATATTTTTGTTTCATCAGATCAGAGGACCTTTCTCCAAAAAGTATGATCTTTGTCCCATATGCAGTTGCAAACCGTAGTCTGGCTTTTTTATGGCGGTTTTGGAGAAGTGGCTTCTTCCTTGCGGAGCGGCCTTTCAGGTTATGTCGATATAGGACTTGTTTTACTGTGGATATAGATACTTTTGTACCCGTTTCCTCCAGCATCTTCACAAGGTCCTTTGCTGTTGTTCTGGTATTGATTTGCACTTTCCGCACCAAAGTACGTACACCTCCAATTGACTCAAATTATGTCAATTAGCCTATCAGAAGCTTCTAAAGCCATGACATAATTTTCTGGAATTCTCCAAGCTGTTTGAAGGCACAGTCAACTTAGTGTATGTAAAATACTGACCCACTGGAATTGTGATACAGTGAATTATAAGTGAAATAATCTGTCTGTAAGCAATTGCTGGAAAAATTCCTTGTGTCATTCACAAAGTAGATGTCCTAACCAACTTGCCAAAACTATAGTTTTTTAATTAATTATTAACAAGACATTTGTGGAGTGGTTGAAAAATACGTTTTAATGACTCCAACCTAAGTGTATGTAAACTTCCGACTTCAACTGTATCAATGTAATGGCTTTCGTCGGTAGAAGGAGAGGAGGACCAAAGCGCAGCGTGGTGCATATCCATAATTTATTAGAATACTTCTCAATATGAACAAAAACAATAAACAGACGAAAAACCAACGAAGCTACAGTCCCGATCTAGTGAACACAGAAAAACCAGGAACACAGGAACAATCACCCACAAACCAATAGTGAAAACAGGCAACCTAAATATGGTTCCCAATCAGAGACAACGTAAAACACCTGCCTCTGATTGAGAACCATATCAGGCCAATAAGACAAACCTAACCTAGAAACATAGAACATAGACTATACCCACCCAGCTCACGTCCTGACCAACTAAATAAAGACAAAACAAAGGAAATAAGGTCAGGAACGTGACAATCAATGATGTCGCTCTTGTTGCTGGTGGTTCTGTGATCCACCTCTACGCAGATGACACCATTCTGTAAACTTCTGGCACTTCTTTGGATACTGTATTAACAAAACTCCAAATGAGCTTCAATGTCATACAACACTCCTTCCATAGCCTCCAACTGCTCTTAAATGCTAGTAAAACTAAATGCATGCTCTTCAACCGATCGCTGCCCGCACCCGCCCGCCCGACTAGCATCACTACTCTGGACAGTTCTGACATAGAATATGTGGACAACTACAAATACCTAGGTGTCTGGTTAGACTGTAAACTCTCCTTCCAGACTCACATTAAGCATCTCCAATCCAAAATTAAATCTAGAATCGGCTTCCAATTTCGCAACAAAGCCTCCTTCACTCATGCAGCTAAACATACCCTATCAAAACTGACTATCCTAACGATCCTTGACTTCGACGATGTCATTTACAAAATAGCCTTGAACACTCTACTCAGACTACATCCAATTTGCTATCACAGTGCCATCCGTTTTGTCACCAAAGCCCCATATACTACCCACCACTGCGACCTGTATTCTCTCGTCGGCTTGCACTCGCTTCATATTCATCGCCAAACCCACTGGCTCCAGATGATCCAGATGATCTATAAGTCTTTGCTAGGTAAAGCCCCGCCTTATCTCAGCTCACTGGTCACCATAGCAACACCCACCCGTAGCACGCGCTCCAGCAGGTATATTTCAAGGGTCATCCCCAAAGCCAACACCTCATTTGTCCGCCTTTCCTTCCAGTTCTCTGCTACCAATGACTGGAACAAATTGCAAAAATCAGTGAAGCTGGAGACTCATATCTCCCTCACTAACTTTAAGAATCAGCTGTCAGAGCAGCTTACCGATCATTGCACCTGTACACAGCCCATCTGTAAATAGCCGACCCAACTACCTCATCCCCATATTGTTATTTATTTTTGCTCGTTTGCACCCCAGTATCTCTACTTGCACATCATTATCTGCACATCTATCACTCCAGTGTCAATGCTAAATTGTAATTATTTCTCCACTATTTATTGCCTTGCCTCCCCAATCTTACTACATTTGCACACACTGTATATAGATGTTTTTATTGTGTTATTGACTGTACGTTTGTTTCTTCCATGTGTAAGATGTGTTGTTGTTTTTGTCACACTGCTTTGCTTTATCTTGGCCAGGTCAGTTGTAAATGAGAACTTGTTCTCAACTGGCCTACCTGGTTAAATAAAGGTGAAATATATCAAATAAACTACATGTATAGCTAGCAACATGTAGACCAACTAGCTAGATGGAAAATGGTTGTTGAAAAATGGTTGTACATAGCTAAATCAAATCAAATTTCAAATCAAATTTATTTACATAGCCCTTCTTACATCAGCTGATATCTCAAAGTGCTGTACAGAAACCCAGCCTAAAACCCCAAACAGCAAGCAATGCAGGTGTAGAAGCACGGTGGCTAGGAAAAACTCCTTAGAAAGGCCAAAACCTAGGAAGAAACCTAGAGAGGAACCAGGCTATGAGGGGTGGCCAGTCCTCTTCTGGCTGTGCCGGGTGGAGATTATAACAGAACTTGGCCAAGATGTTCAAATGTTCATAAATGACCAGCATGGTCAAATAATAATAATCACAGTAGTTGTCGAGGGTGAAGCAAGTCAGCACCTCAGGAGTAAATGTCAGTTGGCTTTTCATAGCCGATCATTAAGAGTATCTCTACTGCTCCTGCTGTCTCTAGAGAGTTGAAAACAGCAGGTCTGGGACAGGGAGCACGTCCGGTGAACAGGTCAGGGTTCCATAGCCGCAGGCAGAACAGTTGAAACTGGAGCAGCAGTACGGTCAGGTGGACTGGGGACAGCAAGGAGTCATCATGCCAGGTAGTCCTGAGGCATAGTCCTAGGGCTCAGGTCCTCCAAGAGAAAGAAAGAAACAGAGAAAGAAAGAGAATTAGAGAGAGCATACTTAAATTCCCACAGGACATCGGAAAAGACAGGAGAAGTACTCCAGATATAACAAACTGACTAGCCCCCCGACACAAACTACTGCAGCATAAATACTGGAGGCTGAGACAGGAGGGGTCAGGAGACACTAAGCCCCATCCGATGATACCCCCGGACAGGGCCAAACAGGAAGGATATAGCCCCACCCACTTTGCCAAAGCACAGCCCCCACATCACTAGAGGGATATCTTCAACCACCAACTTACCATCCTGAGACAAGGCCGAGTATAGCCCACAAAGATCTCCGCCACGGCACAACCCAAGGGGGGGCGCCAACCCAGACAGGAAGATCACGTCAGTGACTCAACCCACTCAAGTGACGCACCCCTCCTAGGGACGGCATGAAAGAGCACCAGTAAGCCAGTGACTCAGCCCCTGTAATTGGGTTAGAGGCAGAGAATCCCAGTGGAGAGAGGGGAACCGGCCAGGCAGAGACAGCAAGGGCAGTTCGTTGCTCCAGAGCCTTTCCGTTCACCTTCACACTCCTGGGCCAGACTACACTCAAACATATGACCCACTGAAGAGATGAGTCTTCAGTAAAGACTTAAAGGTTGAGACCGAGCCTGCGTCTCTCACATGGGTAGGCAGACCATTCCATAAAAATTGAGCTCTATAGGAGAAAGCCCTGCCTCCAGCTGTTTGCTTAGAAATTCTATGGACAATTAGGAGGCCTGCGTCTTGTGACCGTAGCGTACGTGTAGGTATGTACGGCAGGACCAAATCGGAAAGATAGGTAATGCTTTGTAGGTTAGCAGTAAAACCTTAAAATCAGCCCTTGCCTGATTTCAGGAAGCCAGTGTAGGGAGGCTAGCACTGGAGTAATATGATCAACTTTTTTTGGTTCTAGTCAGGATTCTTGCAGCCGTATTTAGCACTAACTGAAGTTTATTTAGTGCTTTATCTGGGTAGCCGGAAAGTAGAGCATTGCAGTAGTCAAACCTAGAAGTAATAAAAGCATGGATTAATTTTTCTGCATCATTTTTGGACAGAAAGTTTCTGATTTTTGCAATGTTATGTAGATGGAAAACAGCTGTCCTTGAAACGGTCTTGATATGTTCGTCAAAAGAGAGATCAGGGTCCAGAGTAACGCCGTGGTCCTTCACAGTTTTATTTGAGACGACTTTACAACCATCAAGATTAATTGTCAGATTCAACAGAAGATCTCTTTGTTTCTTGGGACCTAGAACAAGCATCTCTGTTTTGTCCGAGTTTAAAAGTAGAAAGTTTGCAGCCATCCACTTCCTTATGTCTGAAACACAGACTTCCAGCGAGGGCAATTTTGGGGCTTCACCATGTTTCATTGAAAAGTACAGCTGTGTGTCATCCGCATAGCAGTGAAAGTTAACATTATGTTTTCGAATGACATCCCCAAGAGGTAAAATATAAATCCGTACAGTTATCAAATAGAAGTTAACTGCTTAACAGTACCCTGAATTGTGAATTTCTCTTAACGTTGCGCCTCTTGTCGAGATCAGTGGTGCCTTCATAGTACTTCACCTGGTTGGAAAAATAAAATCTCATCGAGGGATGCCATTGACGTGCAAGCTACATAGAAACAGAAATCTACAATAACAGTTACAGTAGCTAGCTAGCTAACGTTAGCTAAATAAAACTGCCTGACGAGCTAGTTGGCTGGTTTCTATGTAGCTTGCCCTTCAATGGCATCCCTCAATGAGATTGTATTTACTGTAGTTGGCTAGGCAGGCTGAGGTAAATAAGTAAAAACAGCTTCAATTATTTATTCCTATTTAACAATATTTTCTTTTCTAAAGACAAATGTAAAGAAAGAGTGTTCTCTTTCCAGTGTTTTCAGTCCTACGAAGCAGCAGGTAGTCAGCAGGTAGTCCACGTCATAAACACTGTCCTTGGAGAGCAATTCTGAAGTAATAATTTTGCGCGCACTGACCGAGCGATTATGAGGTGATATAGAAGTAGAACTGCCCGCATCCTTCCTCCTTCCTTCACGACCGCTATGAGGTAAAATGGAGCCAAGCAACCAGCATAGCAACGGACGCTTTGGTTCATTACGTAATCCGGTCAGAATTTTGCATGTTCTAGCAACAGCCCTAGCAACAGAAGCTAGAACTCATCGAATCCCATTGTGACGCAGGGGCATTTTTGCAGGGGGACACTATTTGGCATGACAGGCCTATACAACCAAACAGTAGAACAGAAGCTGTTACTCTGATTAGCTCTGTTATAAGGTAATTATTTTGAAGAGACTGGCCTTTAATTTTCATGATGTAATAAAATGATGAACAAAGACCTGGCATCCCTCAGACATGATATTATAGCTTATGGCACCAAGTGTAAACCATTTGTCAGCCAGGCATGCTATACAACGGCCTAGATTATATTTTTTAATGAGCTAAAATAAAACTAGTGTTCTCTACCAGTCATTTCCATCTCATACACACACACACAATGTAAAAGAGATTAAAGGTATGGATCCCGCAGTAAAACAATATCAAGATGAGTACTTTACACACTTGCTTGTCTGGTGTAGTTTTAGAAACAGAGCTACCAGAGCAGCTCTACTAAGCAGTATTCCTTTGACGAAGCTCACATCTTCAGCAGCTGACATTTTCACACTACGTTTACACACACACACACACTTTTACTCACACACAGGTTTGTATTTCTCATTTGTATAGCTGGCTACATAGGGTGTATGTACCCTCTACACCATATATGTCAGAGTCAAGGCCCGCGGGCCACATCCGGCCCGCGAGAAGGTTTTTTACGGCCCCTGGGATGATCTTGATTTATTATTAGAACCGGCCCGCAGACCGCAGCAAGCCGGCAGCCCGCAGATCTTTTACACGCACCAACACTACATTTCCCACAATGCAACGGTGACGCACCGAGCAGTAGGCTGCTGTGTAAATGAGATGGAGCTGCCTTGGGAAAAACTCGTGGGTTTGACAACCGACGGAGCACCTGCGATGTGTGGACACAGGAGCGGACTGGTGGCGAAGATACGGGAAAAGATGCAAGAGGAAAACGCGACAGGTGAGCTGACAGCTTATCATTGTATCATACACCAGGAAGCGTTGTGCGGTAAAGCCTTGAAAATGGAGCATGTAATGAGCATCATCACGCGCACAGTTAACTTTATCAGAGCCAAAGGTTTGAATCACCGCCAGTTCAAGGCATTTCTGACGGAGTTAGAAACGGAGCATGGTGATTTGCCTTATCACACAGAGGTGCGATGGCTAAGCCAGGGAAAGGTGCTTCAAAGATGTTTCGAGCTTCGTGAGGAGATTTGTCTGTTCTTGGACAGCAAAGGGAAAGACACAACACAACTCCGAGACGAAATGTTTCTGTGTGAAATGGCTTTTCTGTGTGACATTACGAGTCATCTGAATGCAATGAACTTGCAGGGTCGGGATCATGTCATCTCTGATATGTACAGTACAGTGAAGGCATTTAAAACCAAACTGACTCTGTGGGAGACGCAGATGCGGAAAGAAAATTTGAGCCACTTTCCCAGCTGCCAGACCATGAAAGAGAAGCTCTCTACCAGTGCGTTCCCGAGCGCACAGTTGGCTGATAAAATAGGTATGCTTGCCGCTGACTTTCGACGCCGATTTGCTGACTTTGAAGCACAAAAAAGCAGGTTGGAACTGCTCGGTAACCCATTTGCTGTTGACGTGGAAAGCTCACCACCAAACCTCCAAATGGAGTTGATTGACCTCCAATGCAATGATGCACTGAGGGCAAAATATGCGGCAGTGGGTGCTGCGGAGTTCGCCCGTTTCCTCCCCGACACAATGCCCCAGCTGCGCATCCAGGCTGCTCAAACGTTGTCTATGTTTGGCAGCACATACCTGTGTGAACAACTGTTTTCTTTGATGAACCTGAACAAAACATCACACAGAAGTCGACTTACTGCTGAACACCTCCACTCAATTCTGAGGATTTCCTCAGCTCAGAGCCTTACCCCGAACATTGATGAACTTGTGGAAAAGATGGGACACCACCAAGTATCACCCTCAACCTCAAACAAGTGAACATTACTGTGCAATCACATATTTAGAGTTTTTACTCAGTTCAAGTTTAAAAGTTAAAGTTTAATATTTGTTTTCACTGCATGTTACTTCTCCTTAAACAAAGTGTTGTTTTTGATTAATAGATTTTTGCACTTTATTTTATTGTATTTCAATCCAATTATATTTTAAAAAATATTTCAGTTGAGTGGATGATAGAAAATTGCTATTATTGTTTTTTTCTTTGAAGTAAATTTAGCCCACTTTTGCTAAAATAGAAAATATAGGCTACTGATGGTGCCTTGAATACCGGTTTCTTTCATTTAATGTTCATGTTATGGGGATTTTTATATAAAGGAAATTTGTCTTTTGTGTCTGTTGAAAATTAAAGATTACTGACAGAGCCATAAGAAAATATTGCTTTATTTATCTGATCATATTGGAATATATTTGTTAGGTTTTCAGTAGGTTCAATTAGGTTCACTAGACTATATGCGTCATTTAAAATTTTTTCAATGAACATTCGAACAGTCCGGCCCTCGGCTTGTAGCTAAATTTTTTATTTGGCCCTCCGTCCATTTGACTTTGACACCCCTGCTCTACACCCTCAGTTCAAGATGCTTCCCTCTGGCCGGCGCTTCAGAATGCCCATGGCCAAAAACAATGTATTCAAACATTAATTTGTTCCTTGTGCTGTTGGACTACTAAATGATAAGTACATTTTATCAGTATATGCGCTTATCTATTTATGTATTTTAACAGTGCAGGGTAGCGGCCAGTTGTGAGTTAATGTATCATGCTTTCAGTGTATGCAGTATGATGGACTGACTGGCTTAAATGTGTGTGATCCTTTTAATGTAAGGTGAGGCCAAAGAAACATTTAAAGATGAGACACTGAGGATTAAAGTAAATAAGGCTTTGATGTCATACAAGCACACCACACACCCGTGAGTCTAAATGTGTGCTTCGCATTTCCATATTATAAAACGTATGTAATTTACAGTATCAACGTTTATGGTTTTTAATATCTATAGAGCGCAGTGTTTTTTTTCTCCTTCAGTTAAATATCGTCCGTTTCTTAGATTATTTCAGTGCAATTTGAATCAGCTGGCTGATTCATCTCAGAAGATACTGTATAAACGCACACACATACAGATTTAAACATTCACACATACACACGGTCGCACAAGTACACACAGGCACACCTTTACACAAACTTTCCCAGGCGGTTGATTTAGGCATTAGGATAAATAACAACACCATTTATGTAAATACTGCAGAGAGAATTCATCAAGAGGAGATGACAGCGAGAGAGAGAAAGACAGATAGAGTTGCTAATATATGCATATCATTAGTATATTTGGATAGAAAAGACTATGAGGTTTCTAAAACTGTTTGAATGATGTCTGTGAGTATAACAGAACTCATATGGCAGGCAAAAACCTGAGAAAAAAATCCAACCAGGAAGTGGGAAATCTGAGGTTTGTAGTTTTTCAACTCATCGCCTATCAAATACACAGTGGGATATGGGTCATGTTCCACTTCCCAAGGCTTCCACTAGATGTCAAAAGTCTTTAGAACCTTGTCTGATGCTTCTACTGTAAAGTGGGGCCAAATGAAAGGGGGATGAGTCAGAGGTCTGCCAGCAACCACGAGCTGGTCACGCACATTGACATGAGAGGTAGCTCCCGTTCCATTTGCTTTTCTGAAGACAAAGGAATTCTCTGGTTGGAACATTATTGAAGATTTATTTTAAAAACATCCCAAAGATTGATTCTATACTTAGTTAGACATGTTTCTACGACCTGTAATGTAAGTTTTTGGACTTTTCGTCCGTACTTTCCGCTGGACTTGCATGCGCGTTGTGAGTTTGGATTTGTTTACCAAACGCGCTAACAAAAGGAGGTATTTGGACATAAATTATTAACTTTATGGAACAAATCAAACATTTATTGTGGAACTGGGATTCCTGGGAATGCACTCTGATGAAGATCATCAAAGGTAAGTGAATATTTATAATGCTATTTCTGACTTATGTTGACTCCAACATGGTGGATATCTTTTTGGCTTGATGGGTCTCTGAGCGCCGTACTCAGATTATTGCATGGTTTGCTTTTTCCGTAAAGTTTTTTTGAAATCTGACACAGCGTTTGCATTAAGGAGAAGCATATCTTTAAATCTGTGAATAACACTTGTATATTTTATTAATGTTTATTATGAGTATTTCTGTGATTTGATGTGGCTCTGCAAATTCACGGGATGTTTTGGAGGCAAACCCAAATGTAAACTGACGTTTTTGGATATAAATATGAACTTGATCGAACAAAACATACATGTATTGTGTAACATGTTGTCCCGGGAGTGTCATCTGATGAAGAATATCAAAGGTTAGTGATTAATTTGATCAATATTTCAGCTTTTTGTGACTTCTCTCTTTGGCTGGAAAAATTTCTTTGTATTTCTGTGGCTATGTACTGACCTAAGATAATCGCAAGGTGTGCTTTCGCCGTAAATCCGTTTTGAAATCACACTTTGGTTGGATTTTTTTATTTTTTTATTTCACCTTTATTTAACCAGGTAGGCTAGTTGAGAACAAGTTCTCATTTGCAACTGCGACCTGGCCAAGATAAAGCATAGCAGTGTGAACAGACAACAACACAGAGTTACACATGGAGTAAACAATAAACAAGTCAATAACATGGTAGAAAAAAGAGAATCTATATACAATGTGTGCAAAAGGCATGAGGAGGTAGGCAATAAATCGAATAATTACAATTTAGCAGATTAACACGAGTGATAAATCATCAGATGATCATGTGCAAGTAGAGATACTGGTGTGCAAAAGAGCAGAAAAGTAAATAAATAAAAGCAGTATGGGGGGTGAGGTAGGTAAATTGGGTGGGCTATATACCGATGGACTATGTACAGCTGCAGCGATCGGTTAGCTGCTCGGATAGCAGATGTTTAAAGTTGTTGAGGGAGATAAAAGTCTCCAACTTCAGAGATTTTTGCAATTCGTTCCTGTCGCAGGCAGCAGAGAACTGGAAGGAAAGGCGTCCAAATTAGGTTTTGGCTTTAGGGATGATCAGTGAGATACACCTGCTGGAGCGCGTGCTACGGGTGGGTGTAGCCATCGTGACCAGTGAACTGAGAAGGCAGCACTTTACCTAGCATAGCCTTGTAGATGACCTGGAGCCAGTGGGTCTGACGACGAACATGTAGCGAGGGCCAGCCGACTAGGGCATACAGGTCGCAGTGGTGGGTCGTATAAGGTGCTTTAGTAACAAAACGGATGGCACTGTGATAAACTGCATCCAGTTTGCTGAGTAGAGTATTGGAAGCTATTTTGTAGATTAACGAGAGGTATACCTTTAAAATGGTGTATAATGCTTGTATGTTTGAGGAATTTTAATTATGAGATTTCTGTTTTGAATTAGGCGCCCTGCAATTTCACTGGCTGTTGGTTAGGTGGGACGCTACCGTCCCACATACCCTAGAGAAGTTAACAGTAGTGCCTTCCAGACAGCAGTTCGTTGGGCCCAACACAGGTACAAGCACAAATTACGTGACAGTACAGCCCTCATAGTGGAATCACTGTTAGAAGACCCACCATCTACTAGTGCTTTAGAACCAGCAACCAAGGACCAATCCCTTTCTCCTATTACTACCCCCGAGACTGAAAATAACCCAGCTTTAGCACAGGCCAGACGACCCACTCCAGCCTCATGGCCACGTCCAACAGCCAGAGCTAAGACCAGCTTACCAACTTCAGGGTCTTCCCCACACGTCCTAACCGAGACACTACCATCCCTCTGGCCTCCAGGCTCACTCAATCTTCCTTAGTAAGGGCACCACGACCAGCTCCGAGACTTGGAGCAATTAAAGCACCAACTTTGGCTCCTAGGTCCGTCAGTAGCAAACCAACATCCCCTCCAGATTTGGCTTGGTCCTCAAGGGGCACTGTTACCATACCCGTCGCTTGGACACTGACTAAGGCTCTAGACAACATACCACCCGTATCTTCCCCAACTCCTAATAGGGACACCCTTGCTTACCCACAGTTCACCTCCTCGCCACCTGACCCTGATGAATTTATAGTAGACTTTCAACTTAGAGAGGATGAATTTCCCACGCTCCAGTCAATCATGGTGCAGACAAAACACACCATAGCCCAGACCAAGACCATCACAGTCCAGGCACAGGTGATCCACAGACCCTGCAGCCAACTTGAGTCCCAGAATGCCCCCACATTGACCAGGGCCCTGGAGACTGCACAACCACCCCAAACACCAATTATCAGTAATGTAGCGATTCATTCTGATTTAAAAATTTCTGACCTCTCTGGGTCAGACATTAACATCTCCACTTTTGTTCCAACAGAGGTTCAACCAAATGCACACCAAAACCCCGCTGAGGTGGTGATTATGGACAGAGGAGTAAAGGTGGAAAAAGTTGTGATGATGGGAGAAAACAAAGGGAAAATCAATCCTAACAGTTTACTGTCTGAACCTTCCCCAATACTAACCTCTCCACACACCACACACCAGATACCTCTTACCCACCCCACTTAACCCTATTTTTTGGAGATAGACTATTGCAGAGCCCACTGTGAGACTCTCCCCTCTGCCTTCATCCAGACACTCTACCCCAACATCCCCAGCCACCCCCCCCCATTCTTATATCAGCCAACTAGACATGACATGACAAACAGAAAAATGTATGATTGGAAAAACCGATTGCCATCATTGGAGATTCAAACTTGAACAGAATACCCTACCATCCATACAAACCCATACAAATTAATAGCTATCCTCGAGCACAGTTCCACTACATTACTGGGGTATTGGCCAAATCTACCGCAAATCCTAACACCAATGTGGTTGTGCTGTCTCTGGGCCTGAACAACAAAGATCAAACACAGAAACAAACACCCATAGGACAACTGCAATCACTTCACAGTAAAGCAACAGCTATGTATCCCAATGCAACGATTTACTTCCCCATCATTAATTATTCTCCCTGCCTGTCAGAGAAACAACAAACCATGTTGAAATATATAAATTCACACATCGCCACACACTACAACCCCCTATTAGAAATCCACCATTTAGATTTCCACACAGAGAAAGACAACATACATTGGACACCAGATACAGGGGCAAAAATTCTCCAACATTGGATGGAACAGCTAAAATAGTGGGGGAGGGTATGCCTACATCAGAGCCCCTCTACCAAGACACAAACATCCTTAATCTTTCATCCACATTTTATTTATCACCCTCTGAGACTCGACTGCTGGAGAGGGGACTACATTTTATCCCCACACCACTGCATTCTGACTATGGGGACCTCCAGAGGGACATCTACAGGTATCATAGAGCTCTGAAACTTATGGACCACTTTGATTATACATCTGACTACCGAACCCTACCATTTACAGCTCCATCCAGATGGGAACCAAAATCACAGACAATATCAGCACCCATTAGGAAACTCATTAAAACCAACACACACAGCATCAGAGAATTCCATACCGCCACCATAACTTCACAACAGAATATCACAGTAGAAGAAAGACAAGCCATAGCTAAATTAAGAAATACAAACATATAACCATAAAACCAGCAGACAAAGGCTCAAAGATAATTATTATGGACAACCAACAGTACCTCTTGGAAGACCACCGCCAACTCTCAAACACACAGCACTATACTCTTATCCCTGCCTCTACACAGACCCAGACACAAATAAAAATTAGACAGATAATATCAGATCTTTATCAAAAGAAATACATTACACATAGACAAAAGGAATATCTAGATGGACCAGACTTACCCAGACAGAGACTCTTCTATCTCCTCCCTAAGATCCATCAAACACCAGATACCTGGACAGTCCCTTTTGATGTCCCGAAGGGAAGACCTATTGTGCCAGACTGTGGGAGTGAGTCCTCGCCAGCAGCCGAGTTTATTGACTACTTCCTCAATCCCATTTCACAAGGCAACCCAGCTACCTGAAGGACACATACCACTTCATAGACACGCTTCACAACGTTCCAGTCCCAGCAAATGCATACCTATTCACTATAGACATACATTCTCTCTACACCAACATAGATATTTTGTCAGGTTTAGCAGCAGTGAAATCTGCACTCCGGAGATATCCAGATTCAGACAGACCAGACCCACACCTCCTACAGCTCCTAGAACTTGGATTAAGAAACAATGATTTCACATTCCATAATAAACACTACTTACAGATTCATGGGACGGCGATGGGTAAAAAGTTTGCCCCGGCCTATGCTAATATTTATATGGCAGACTGGGAGTTGACAGCCTTGGATAAATGCCCATTGCGTCCCATGTTTTATAGACGATACCTGGATGATATCTTCGGAGTGTGGGAACATGATCTGGTACATTTTAAAACATTCATTGAAATACTCAATAAACATCATCCGACCATACCAGTTAAATATGTCATTCACCCACATACAATCAACTTCCTGGATACAACAATATTCTTTCCAGATACTGACACACACATAGTCTCTTTACAAACAAAAGTATACTCTAAGGACACAGACACACATGCCTTACTTCACAGGTCCAGTTATCACCCAAAACATACATTCACTGGTATTGTAAAATCACAACTCATTCGATTCCATAGACTATGTACACAACATAAAGACTTTCATCTAGCCACACAGATTCTTTTCAGTGCACTGAGGAAGAGGGGATATTCAAAGCGATCACTGAGGTACATAAAGGCCAACACACTGCCGGGCTTCACCCAGTACAGATTGCCTGATCCTCCTAACCCTACCTCTAACCTTCACGCTAACCTTAACCTTAACCCTAACCATAACCATAACCCTAACCCTAACCCTAACCTTAACCTTAACCCTAACCGTAACCTCCATAACTCTCACGGTAGAACTCTGGACCAGGTACTGACTCCTGACCTGGGCGAACAGCCCACACCTATCCTTATCCCTTTCCCGATTCTGGGTTCGTATCCCTATCCCCCCATCCTATCCCTGTCCTCCACCCTCAGACCTTTCCCAGACCCCCTGTGCCTCTTCCCCCAACAGACACAGAACCCCAGATTATACCCATTATCAGCACCTTCTCAAACATAAACAGACTCCTTCATTCCAGACTCAAAGTCTCTTTCACCCAAACACAACATTCCCCCCACTTCAGGAATTCAGACCCATATCAGCTTTCCGCAGAAACCCCAACTTAAGGGATCTTTTAATTTTTGCAAAATTATACAATAAAACCACTCCTAAATTACACATTGAACAACAGTATTATAGACAACTTTCACACATTCAAAATCCACATGCGCAAACCTCCAGTCCTATCTCACAACTCATGACCATTCAGAGCACCAATATTGTCTATGCCATGACATGCACATTGTACCATAAAATCTATATAGGAGAAACCGGTCACACAGTCTTGACACGCCTCAAACAGCACCTCTACACAATTGGAAAAAACAGATTACAAACACACCTGGTCCAACATTTTCAAATCCACCCAACAACCTCCCTCCGCATTACCGTTCTGGAGACGAAATCCTGCTGGACCACAGGCCAGAGAAAAACGGACGAATCCAGGTGGATTACAAAACTGAATACTTTGGCTCCACTGGGAATGAATATAAAAGAATAACAGAAAACACTAACAGTGGGAGGGGTGGAGGCCTAATAAAGAGGGCTGGAGGGGCCACGGAAACGAGGAGGAAGTTCATTTTTTTTTTTTTTAAATAAGCATTTGATTGCTCAACCTGGTGATGTCTTTTTTTGTATTTTGTGCTGAATTGTATTATATTATACATTTTAGCATGGCATGTGACTTGGTTATTTATTTAATTATTACATTTTTTTATTATCTAATTGATCCGGTATGCATGTTTTAATGTGATTTTATATGAGATTTGGTTTAAGGTTAAACCTTTCACTCCCAGGTTGTGTTTTATGATTGTCTTCCTCCTGCTTTGGAATTGTGGTGGGTGACCCCTCAGAGCTCTCGGCCTCTCATGTCCTCCCACTTTCTCCATACCGGTCAGAGGTGCAATAGGCCCGTGCTAACCAAGGTTTGACACCAATACAAACATAAGCCTAACCCTACAATTACCTAACCTAACCCCTAACCTTAACCCTAACCCTAACGCCTAAACCCTAAACCCTAAACCCTAACCCTAACACCGGACCCTCATACGGTACGAGACTCGAGGAGTTTGCCTGATCCTAACTCACCATGTATCTACTAGGACGCTGGACGGAACTCCAAGGGCGGATGCATGACAACCATAGAGAGGGCTTGCCTTCTGGGTTTTTGTCTGCTCAAACCAATGGAAGTTCAATGACTAACCACTCGACAGGGACACATGGCAACCAACTGAGGGCCGGACCTGCACAAGGTACGCAACGCGAGGGCTTTTGCCTGATCCTATGCCGAGTATACCCAAAACAGACCAGCTGGATTTGACGAGCCTTTGCCAATTTATATATGTGTTTTTGGAAAGAGACAGTTTTTCTTAAGTGTAAGATCCTTCCTTTTCTATATCTCATGTATTTGGATGACATCTTTGGAATTTGGCTGAGTTCTATGCAGGACTTTGAGTGTTTTTTAGAAACCCTCAATACACATCATCCTGCCATTACAACCTCCCACAATATACAAAGGGAATAACTAGAGTTTTTGGACACTGAGGTCTTCTTTGTATTTTCTGATGGGTTAACTAAATCATTGGCCACTAAAGTCTTCTTCAAGGAGACCGATAGGCATGCCCTGCTACATAAGGCAAGTTATCATCCAAAACATACTTTCAGAGGGATTATTACATCTCAGCTGATCCGGTTCAATAGAATCTGTACATTAGGTGAACACGTGGAGGAGGACATAACCATTCTTTTTAGAGCCTTGGGGCCACGGGGATATTCCAAACGTTTCCTTAGGGGGATAAAGGCAGAGGTAGGTGAATTATTTGGCAGGGAAGGGGGTTACAATAAAACAGCAGAAACACACAATTTGATACCATTTGTTACAACATACTCTGGGAGCTTAGGTGGATTTAGTAGGACCTTGAGTTCTAACTTCAGGGAAGCTCAACAAGCTCTGGAAGGGCTGGTAGATTGTAGAGTAATCTCAGCCTATAGAAGAAACAAAAACCTCGGGAACAGGTTAGTCCACTCTGCCTTCCAGACGAAAGATGCACCTAATAAATTGGATAAATATTTGGGGAGAACCAAATATATTGTTAATGCCTTCTCGGGGCCCATGATAAATGTTTATTTAATTATTTATTTATTTATGGGATTTACTCTCATGTTTTTTAAGCACTAACCATAAATATGATGGCACTTATTTTTATCATATTCTTTGATTCCTTAGTGTGGCGTGGTTTTACCTTATATATTTTTTGTATACTTTTATAGCACTTATCTTGAGTTGAAAGCACTTCTTTTTATATTTAGTGTGGTATGTTGATTTGTCCATTGTGGATTTGTCATTGTCTGATAGCACTTATGATTGTCTTTAAATACGTACTTTTCATTTGGTTATTCATTGGGTGGTTCTCCTTGCAGACCCTAATCCCCCACCCTAACCCCGAGACCCTCATGCCTAACCCTAACCTCTAGACCCCCATATCCTAATCTGTAAATTATATGCATATTCTACGATCTGGACCTGAGAAATAGTCAGTTTACCTTGGGAACATTATTTTAAAAAATTAAAAAAATCTGGCCCCTAGAGTCAAGAGGTTAATTATGGCTGGCATCCCGCTACCGGGATGATATGACAACAGCGAGTGAAAGTGCAGGGCGCCAAATTCAAAAACCAAAAATCTCATAATTAAAATGCCTCAAACATAGATGTGTTTTATATCATTTTAAAGGTAATCTTGTTGTTAATCCCACCAAAATGTCCGATTTCAAATAGGCTTTTCAGCGAAAGCACTACAAACGATTATGTTAGGTCACCACAAAAATCACAGCCATTTTTTCCAGCTAAAGATAGCTTCACAAAAACCAGAATAGAGATAAAATGAATCACTAACCTTCGATTATTTTCATCAGATGACACTCATAGTACTTCATGTTACACAATACATGCATGTTTTGTTTGATTAAATTCATATTTATATAAAAAAATCTGAGTTTACATTGAGGCGACTAGATTCACTAGTTGCAAAAACATCAAGTGACTTTGCAAAGCCACATCGTTTCAACAGAAATACTCATAAATATAGATGATAATACATATATACACATGGAATTATAAATATACCTCTCCTTAATGCAACCGCTGTGTCAGATTTCAAAAAAACTTTACGGAAATATAAACCATGCAATAATCTGAGACGGAGCTCAGGTGATTAGCCAAATTAGCCACCATGTTGGACTCAACAGAAACCAGAAAATACATGTTAAATGTTTCCTTACCTTTGAGGAATTCATCAGAATGCAGTCCAAAGAATCCCAGGTCCACAATAAATGCTTGATTTGTTCGTTCATGTCCGTTATTTATGTCAAATTAGCTACTTTCGAATTGTTTACCAAAATCCTAACCAAAGTCTCAAAGCGCGACCACTATAACGTGACGAAATGTCCAAACGTTCCGTTACAGTCAGTAGAAACATGGCAAACGATATACTGAATCAATCTTTAGAATGTAGTTAACATACATCTTGAATAACGTTCCAACCGGAGAACTACATCGACTTCAATTGAGAGATGGAACGGAGCTGGTCACCTCATGGGACCTCATACTAAATTCTGTCTCCTTCGACCCCCCCTTCACATTAGAGTCATCAGACTTAGTTCTGTTGACTGCTGACATCTAGTGGAAGCCGTAGGAAGTGAAAACTCATTCATATGTCTCTGTATTTTGAATAAGAGCTTGGTTGAAAATATGGCACCCCCAGAAAAAATACAAACAGGAAGTGGAACTTCTCAGGTTTTTGCCTGCCATATGAGTTCTGTTAATCTCACAGACTTAATTCAAACAGTTTTAGAAACTTTAGAGTGGTTTCTATCCAATACTAATAATAATATGCATATATTAGCAACTGAGACTGAGGAGCTGGCCGTTTTACAATGGGCACCTTTCATCCAAGCAACTCAATACTGCCCCTTCAGCCATAAGAAGTTAACCTATTTTCAGGACTGTTGACATCCAGTGGAAGCTGTAGGAACTGCAAGCAATTCGCTTAGAAAATCTGGTTTCCCAATGAAAATGCATTGAAAAGACAATGACCTCAAAAAAAAAAAATCTGAATGGTTTGTCCTCGGGGTTTCGCCTGCTAAATAAGTTCTGTTATACTCACAGACATGATTCAAACAGTTTTAGAAACTTCAGAGTGTTTTCTATCCAAATATACTAATAATATGCATATCTTATCTCCTGGGGATGAGTAGCTGGCAGTTGAATTTGGGTATGCTTTTCATCCAAACGTGAAAATGCTGCCCTAGATAAGTTAAATGTAAAATATAATAGTATGGAATGTGAAAGTAACGATTTTAAATTTGTGCATAATCGTATATTTACAAAAGTGGTTTTACATCAAATCAATAGGGAAATAAAAGAGAATGTGACTTATGTGGTGTGTCACCGGAAAATTGAATGCACTTGTTTGTGGTATTTGGAATATGCTTGTTTGGTGTGCTTTCGTCGTAAAACCTTTTTGAAATCGGACACTTTGGCTGGATTTACAACAAGTGTAGCTTTAAAATGGTGTAAAATACTTGTATGTTTGAGGAATTTAAAATTATGGGATTTCTGTTGTTTTGAATTTGGCGCCCTGCAGTTTCACTGGCTGTTAACGAGGTGGGACGCTACCGTCCCACGTACTCTAGAGAAGATAAAGTTTTCCACATATTTTTTACGTCCAAAGTCGGAAAAATTTCTTTCCAAACTTTCTCCGCAGCAGGCCTTTTCACATTTTTTTCTACCATTATTTTATAGAATATTTTCACCGGGATACTAGATAAATGAGCTTTCCTCCTTACTGTTACCAATAAACAAATTAGGAAAGACAAATAAATCTTCCCTAACAACTTCACTATTTATTAAATCCACCCATGTGCTTGGTATACTTTCTTTAATCTTATCGTACATATTCTTCACTGTTCCCCTGCCCACCTCTACATCCCATTCATGGATGATGTCAAAAATAGCTTCCTCAGGGAAAAAAAATGGAATTACCTCGTGTAATCTTTAATTTGTCTAAGACCTGCACTCATGAATACTTTACTATATAACACTTTTTCTTTGTTCTTAATTTTCTCATTCAGAATAACAGGATGATTCATAATTAGGTCAATATGCCCACACCCATAATACACATTAGGCAACAACTCTGCCCATGCATTTAGCACTTCTTTATAAAAATCTGGTACCATTTCACACATTGTCCATTTAAGACCCATCAACAAACCATTATCTTCACATTCAACACTCTCATCTAAATAGACTTCGAAAAAATGTTTCCAGCCATAATCTACGCTGTCATACAAATATTTCTTTACTGTTTTTATCCTAATAGCTTTTCTTTTAACATCAAAATCTACAAGTTTTAAACCTCCATCATCATACTCTGCTATCAATGTTTTCTGCGCAATTCTAACACCATCCCATATAAAATTAGACACCACATTTTTCAATTCATTTACAACCCACTCTGGCATGTCTAGAACTCCCAAAACATACACAAGTTTAGATAATACCAAAGCATTTACTACAATTTCTTTACCTTTTAATTTTAAATTTTTTCAGAAATTCAAAGTTTGCTTGATTTTATTGAGGATCCCAGTCCAAGTTATATCCTTTGCCTCTTTCTCCTCTACACCAATATTTACTCCCATCACCTTCATAAAATCCTTAGCTACCTAAAATGGAATCTCACACTTATTTGCATTGATATCTCCAAAAAACATAATTTCCGTCTTCTCTATATTAACTTCAGGCCCTGATGCCTTACAATACATATCTATGATTTTCATAATGCTTTCAATGCTACCTACATCCTTCACAGTAAAAGTAGTGCCATCAGCGTACTGATGTATAACACTTGACACCACCACCTGGGATTCCAATACCCCTCACCTCTTTGTCACTAAGTATTAAAACAGCTAAATGTTCCGTAGAAACACTGTACAACAGAGCTGACAAAGGACAACCCTGCCTTACTGACCTCTCTACATGGAAAGTATCTGTTAACACTCCGTTACATTTAACACAACTTTTTGCTCCGCTATACAACAGGTTCATCCAAGATACAAATTTTGACCCAAAACCAAACCTCTCCAAAGTCTGTAGTAGAAAACTATGTTCCACTTTATCAAAAGCTTTATTAAAATCCAAACTTAATACTATACCACCTTCATTTTTCATTTGATTAACAACATCTCTAATTGTACAAATTACATCGGCAACATCTCTTCCAGGTATTCCGTAGACTTGTGTTGATGTAATAATACTTCCAATCACCTTTTTCATCCTATTAGCCAAAACGTTAGTTAGTATTTTATCATCTGAATTTAGAAGACTTATAGGCCTATGATTTTCTAACTTTAACCTACTGCCCCTATTTTTAAATAAGATGGTTAACATACCAATTGACAGACTCAGGGATTTCCTTATTCTCTTCCGTATAATGAAAAACCTTCAATAAAATGGGTGCCAAAATATCCACAAAAGCTTTATAGAATTAATTTGTTAAACCATCCAAACCTGGACTTTTATTGCCTTGAGTGTTCACAATTGCTTCCTTGATTTCCATAATTGAAATCTCTTAATCACACATCATTCTATCTGAGATACTTTGGCACTGATTTTTTGCAACACACACTTTATCCACATCATTCTTTTTATAAAGATTTCTGTAAAAGGATTCAACTGAATCTAAGCTGTCAACAAAATCCTTTACCTTCACACCCTTTTCATTTTCCAATTCTACAATATAACTCTTAAATTGCTTTTGTTTTTCAAGCTCCCAAAAAAAGGAAGTACATTTCTCTCCCTCCGAAGCGTACTGTGCCCTACTCCTAACAATAGCACCCAAACATTTCTTTTTTTTCATAAAACCCCAGCTCTGCATGGATTTTCAAATAGTTCACACCATCATAGTTTGGATCAGCATCAGCCTTTTCAAGTTCATGTAACATCCTATTTCTAAGCATTTTTTCTTTCTGCTTATCTAAACGGTTACGATTTTTAGCGTACCTAATACTCCTGTTTTTTACTTTAACTTTCACTTCCTCCCACCATAAACACACATTCTCTTTTAACAGTACATTAAACATTTCATCCTCAATACATTCAACAATTTCCTTCATATAACTTTCCTCCTTTAACAGACTGGCATTTAAACACCAGACACCTCCCCCTCTCATCTCCACAGCAAAACCTATTTGAAATGACATTACTGCATGATCACTGTATGCTGTAAAGTTATATGACATCCTCTGAACATGCTGTACCACGTCTTCCTTTGCTAAACATAAATCAATTCTGCTTTGTTTTAAATCATTTAGAACCACCTGCCTTCTCGAAAACACTCTTCTATTTGGATTTTCAGCCCTCCATATATCTACTAGATTCTCCTTATTCATTAATTTCCATAAAGCATTTCTAGAAGAATCATATCTGAAACTATCACAACGAGAGACATCCATTCTAGTACACTTCACATTAAAGTCTCCTACCAGTATACAGTTTTCTGAACACAGTGTTTTTAGGTTGTTAAACATATCTCTCCTTTCAGATTCAATGTTTGAAGCATAAACATTAATTAAACGAAAAGTCTGCCATGATTTGACATTTTGACATTTTGAACCACATCCTTTTTTTATCAAAATAGCCACTCCACATGTTTTTTCACTTCCGTGACTACAAAAAATTAGATCAGACCATTTACTCTTAATCTCCTTTATTTTGGAGTCCGTCCAATTCGTCTCCTGAAAACACAACATGTCTGCCTTAACGGACACCAAAACCTGCTCAAATTTGCTCATATTTCTCAAACTGTTACCATTTAGGAATGCAACTTTAATCATTGTTAATGTGTGCAGAAGTATAACCAAAAACAAACATGTCATTTCAAAAGAGACTTTTTATTTTTTCCAGATCCCATCACCTCCCGACAATGACCTCTTATTTCTTGCAAACAGCTGAAAATCCTCACTATCTATTTCTTCGTCCGACTCATGACTTGGAATTGTGAGGGGAGCAGCATTCAAGCCTTTTGTAAAATGCGCTTTAACAGTGCCATCGACTTCAGTGGACCTAGCCCTCTCTTTGGTGTCATTTTTACACAGGCTTGAGGCTGGCTCAGGCACCTGAGAAGCACCTTGCACCATCTCTACCTGCGTATCTAATTCACCAATCATGTGCTGCTGTTCCACCTTGTCAGCAGCAGAGACTAAGACTGCGTCTCGAATATTGCCAGAAGACATTACATACTCTCCAAGCATATCTATAGCTGTCTCTGGAATCACCTGCGACACACGTTCCATATCACTCTCTTCCTCTCTCTCCATAGCCACACTCCCCTCCTCTTCTTCAGAAATGAGGTCCATTGTTTGCAAAAATAAATTATAATTTCCCTTCTTACATTTACATCTGTCTTTAGGTCTGTCACACATTCTACACACATCAACGATGTTCAAACATTCTCTGGCATAATGCCCTTGTTCACCACATTTATGACATATAAATTCTGGACATTCCTTAAGTATGTGTCCCGGCTGAATGCATAGTCTACATACCTTAACTTGGTTATCATGGATCACACGGAAATATTCAAATCCCTCGACTGTATTGAATTTGGTTGAGTATGGCAATGATTGCACACTGTCTGTAAACTTCACCTTACAAAATCTCGTCCCATCTACAATGTCCGTTCCTGGCCACATCCTCCTCTTGATTGGTGTTGTCGCGTTCACTTTCCAGCCTTGTAATTTCTCATGTATTTCATCATCCGTAATATATGCAGGCAAGTTCAAAAAGGACACCACAAGTTCATCGTTCCCCAGTTCTTTAGCCATGATTTGACAGCTCTTTATTTTTAGCCTGTCTATTAGTCTTTCTTTTCCCTTCACGTGCGACATGGTTACTTCATACTTATTTCTGTCTTTCGTTCTACATCCAAGTATCGTTCCACACACTTCTCTTATTCCTCTCAGCAATTCCATCGTTGTTATTTTGTCTTCTCCAATAACTTCCACGTTCATCGTCAGTTCTTTCTCATACTTTCTTCTACTCAACTCTTCATTCGAAACTCTTTTTTCTCTGTTGTCCATTCTCGTTGTTGTTGTTATTCTTGATGTCGAAGCCATGGAGTCCGTCCGGTTATTTTACGTAGAATCCCCCAAACAGCTCACGCCGTTGGGGGATAAAAACGCAAATATTTAAAAAGAAAATAAACTACACTCCCCACACAAACTTTCAAACTTAAAGTATATAAAACACCAAAAACAAAAACGATTTTCTCAAACACTCAAACACCTGCTGCTCACTCACTTCCTGAAATTTCCAAAAAGGGGCTTATTCAGGCAGGTATGGCCGTAAGCGACGGAACAGCTCTTGGTACACCATATAAAGTCAAAGTGAGTCTGATAAACAGACATTGCATTTTCACCAATTAGATAAGCAACTTGAACTTTGGGTCACTCAAAAAGGGGAAGAAATTACATATACTGTAGGCATCACTTTTTAGCACAGATAGTTGGATGAAATACAAACAAACCTTGCTAACATTTCAAAGCGAGGGCACATATTTCAGCCTTGTGGGAAAAAACGGACAAATACAATGACTTCTGACAAATACATCATTAGCAACAATTTCCCATGCAGCTAGCCTACTAGCCAGAATAAATACACAAAAGCTCTGAATGTTGAAAAACTATTGCATTGTTCTGTGCTAAGGAGGAGCGCATGTATGGACAATTTCATATTGTAAGCGCATGGGGCGCGTATGACACATCATGACTGGGGGTGGGGTTAGAGCGGCTTCTCAACAATCTCTTGATTGAAGTACCAGCGTGGCATAAATACCATGCTGCATTTCGCAACATGATGTTTCCACAAAATGCCAACAATGTTTCGCTACAAACAAATGTTTCCACCTTTTGATTGGTACACAAAATCTCTTTCATAACTGACTTCAAAGATCTCCATAAGCACGGTCAGTTGACTCAAGTCAACCTCAAGGCTTATCATTAAACAAGACATCAGGGGAGAGCGCGAACATGGGAAATTTCGCAGGGGTCACCACAGCCTAGGTGCAATGGCCTTTTTGATCACGGTATCTCCTTTGCCAGGTAAGTATGATTTACACACATCGGTGGAGGGCAAGTCTCTCCAGTGCCAACATTTTCGGCTGTCGGTAACCACTTTGTGTTCTGATAATATCACATCACATCGACCTGCGTGAAATGCCGTTGGTGAAAAAGTCGTTTATTTTGTTTACTAGATTATATCAGTGAACCACTAGATTCCCATCATGCAACACTGTAGAAAAAATCACCAATGACTTTTTAATATCTTAACCTGTCTGATATCACAAATGTATGCGATATGACGAAATACAATCACATTCAGACACACACACACACATACAAATGCATGAAACCAATTGATTTATTATCGATAACATCTCACATTCTCTTGTGCTTTTGATTTACTCCTTAAAAGAAGGGTTGTAATTCCACCATGGAAAACACAGGGCCATCAGACATCAGTCCAGTTCCTCTCCTCACCAGCATTAATTCCTCTGATCATTTGAACAGGGCGGGGGAGCACAAAGCACACACAAGCTGCATTCAGTAACAATATTATTTTTGTCTTATAAATAAAAGGCAGTTGCTCCCTGACAACACAAGGAACTTTGATCGTTTTAAAAGGGCAGGGGAGACTAGCCCATAGAAGCTGCATTTAGTCAATTCAGCATCAAATGCTTACTACAAAGCAGTGTTGCTGATGAAATGATGCAAGAGCACACCCCAGTGGACAAAATGCTTACAGCACCTGGTATTCCCAGGCAGTCTCCCATCCAAGTACTAACCCGACCCTGCTTAGCTTCAGAGATCAGACAAAATCGGGTGTATTTTTTGTTGTTGTTGTTTTTTTATCTTTTATTATGAAAAACGAACAATATTTACAACATTCAGTCAATAATAAATAAGGATGAACAATTCACCCTTTTTTCAAAATCAGAAAATGAAAAGAAAAGAAAAACAATTAAAATCAAAATCCTCCACTAAAACCAATTAATAATTAAATACACGTTTTCCATTTGACAGAATTTCAATAAAAGTACTCCCCCACACAAACAATTTTTCAAAATTTCCTCCACCGTATCTATATATTATCTCTATATCTTTCTCTAAAATACTCAACAACAAAAAAACTCCACACTCACAATTTTCCCTTCATAATGACCTAAATTCCTTCTTAATCTTATCGCATATCTCGCATGACTTAGTACAAAATTCACCAAATTAAAATTTAAAACTTTACTTTTCCCATTTAAACCAAAAAGAAACAACCTCCTCCACTCCACCCCAGTAAAAATCTCTTCTCCCCAATGTTTTACTAAAAGCCCTTTTAAAAATTTGTGAAAATCTTTTAACCTACTACATTCAACAAAAAAGTGCATAACATTTTCCACCCCCGTACCACAAATATCACATTCTCTTTTAATATCCCTATTTATTTGATGCAAAACCACGTTCGTAAAAATCCTATTATGTTTCAATTTAAAATCATTGTCTTCACATTCTATAGAATTATATTTTACATTTACATTCTTCCATATTGATTTCACATCCATATTTGCAAACTGCCTAGACCACACTTTTTCCGGAGCAGGAAGTTTTATCTCTTTTAAAATACATTTTCTATAAACCATTTTAACTTTTAAACCTGATAAATCATGTTTCTCCCCATTACTTTCATAATATAAAACCGGTAAACCCCTAGATCTTTTGACCACCTCTTTATTTATTAAAATCACCCACTCCCCAGGAATACATCCTAACATTTTCTTGTACATATTCTCCACAGTAGTTTTACTTATCTCTTTATCTACTTCAACCATATTATCATATATTGCCTGAAATGGAAGAAACCCAGGAATTACCTCATATGTTATGTCACCTATCTGCCTCATCCCAGCCCTCATAAAATATTTACAAAACAACATCATATTATTACACTTTATCTTTGGATTTAAAAATATCGGCTGATTTAAAAAAAAATCTAAAATGGTACATTCATAATAAATATTTGGTAAAAACTCCCCCCAAGCCTTAAACACTTCTCTATAAAACAAAGGTATATTACCTAACATTTCCTTCTTCATACTCATCAATTAACCATTGTCCCCCATCCTCCCAACCTCCTGCAAATACTCTTTAAAAAAAACTTTTCCACCCATAATCCAATTCACCAAATAAATATTTACGTACCATTTTTACTCTAATTGCTGTTTTCCTTACACTTAAATCCACCAACTTCAAACCCCCCTCCTCATAACCTGCAATCAAAGTTTTAAAAGCTATTTTCACCCCCTTCCCATCCCATAAAAAATAAACTAAAATCTTATTAATTTCAGATAAAACCCATTCTGGCATATCCAAAACATTCATTACATAAATAAAAATTGACATCAACAATTAATTTATTACAATTACTTTCCCTTTTAATTTCAAAGACCTCCCCCTCCACATATTTACCACCTTTCTAACTTTATTTATTACACCACTCCATGTCAAATCCCTAGCTTCCTTTTCCTTCACCCCTAAAAACACTCCTAACACCTTAAAATAATATTTTACCACCTTACAAGGAAAATTCCCCTCATTAATCTTCCCAATATACATTACTACTGACTTCTCCATGTTAACCTTTGCACCCGATGCTTGTCCATATACTTTAAAACACTCCATCACCCTTTTTACACTTCCCTCATCTCTAACTGTTATAGTGGTATCAACTGCGTATTGATGAATCAAACTAAAACCTCCTTGCGGAGTCTGTACACAATTTCTAAAATTATATTTTTTAAGAAATGCTGCTAAAGGTTCTACCGATAAAACAAATAATAAAGCTGATAAAGGGCACCCCTGTCTCACAGATCTCTCAAGAATAAAATAATCAGTTAAAACCCCATTACACTTCACCCTACTTTTTGCCTTCTTATATAATAATTTTATCCATCCTATTATTCTATTACCAAAACCATATTTATCCATTACCCTAAACATAAAATCATGTTCCACCCTATCAAAAGCTTTATTTAAATCTATGCTTAAAACAATTCCCCCCATCTTATCATGATTCATTTTATTTATCACATCTCTAATTGTATCAGTAATATCTCTACCAGGCACACTATAATTCTGTGTAGGTGCTATAATATCATTTAAAACTTGCTTCATTCTATTTGCCAGTATCTTAGCTAAAATCTTATAATCCGAATTTAATAAACTAATTGGCCTATAATTCTCCAGTTTTAATTTGCTCCCCTTGTTTTTATATAAAATCGTTATCAGCCCTGTCACCATAGATTCTGAAACACTATTATTATCCTCCATATATTGATAGACTTCCAATAAAATAGGTGCTAAAAAACTGTCATATATTTTATAAAACTCTGCAATTATTCCATCTACTCCAGGACTCTTATTTACTTGTAAACCCTTAATTGCATCTTTAACTTCATTCACTGTTATCTTCCCATCACACATTTGTTTATCCTCTACATCAATTTACACACCCCTCATCCACCTCCCCTTTCTTAAATAAATCCTTATAAAAATTCTGCACTGTTTCTAATACCTCTACATAATCATTGACAACTTCACCCTTTACATTTTCAATCTCTCTAATATATGTTCTCCTCTGTTTATTCTTCTCTAAACCAAGAAAAAATGAAGTACATTTCTCCCCCTCCAAAACATACTTTGCCTTACTTCTTATGGCACCCTTACACTTATCTATTTCATATTTACTCAATTGTGCTTTTAATTCCAAAAACTTTTCTATAATTAGGTTCACTGTCACACTTCCTCATTTCTTTATCCAATTTAGCTCTCAACTCATTTTCTTCTCTTTTCATCCTACTCCTCTTCTTCCTTGCATATCTAATACTAAAACCTTTTATTTTTTCCTTAACTTTGTCCCACCATAAACACTTATCATTCTCTTTCTGCTTATCCTCCATCATTTACATTTACATTTAAGTCATTTAGCAGACGCTCTTATCCAGAGCGACTTACAAATTGGTGCATTCACCTTATGATATCCAGTGGAACAACCACTTTACAATAGTGCATCTAACTCTTTTAAGGGGGGGGGGGTGTTAGAGGTATTACTTTATCCTATCCTAGGTATTCCTTAAAGAGGTGGGGTTTCAGGTGTCTCCGGAAGGTGGTGATTGACTCCGCTGACCTGGCGTCATGAGGGAGTTTGTTCCACCATTGGGGTGCCAGAGCAGCGAACAGTTTTGACTGGGCTGAGCGGGAACTGTACTTCCTCAGAGGTAGGGAGGCGAGCAGGCCAGAGGTGGATGAACGCAGTGCCCTTGTTTGGGTGTAGGGCCTGATCAGAGCCTGAAGGTACGGAGGTGCCGTTCCCCTCACAGCTCCGTAGGCAAGCACCATGGTCTTGTAGCGGATGTGAGCTTCAACTGGAAGCCAGTGGAGAGAGCGGAGGAGCGGGGTGACGTGAGAGAACTTGGGAAGGTTGAACACCAGACGGGCTGCGGCGTTCTGGATGAGTTGTAGGGGTTTAATGGCGCAGGCAGGGAGCCCAGCCAACAGCGAGTTGCAGTAATCCAGACGGGAGATGACAAGTGCCTGGATTAGGACCTGCGCCGCTTCCTGTGTGAGGCAGGGTCGTACTCTGCGAATGTTGTAGAGCATGAACCTACAGGAACGGGTCACCGCCTTGATGTTAGTTGAGAACGACAGGGTGTTGTACAGGATCACGCCAAGGTTCTTAGCACTCTGGGAGGAGGACACAATGGAGTTGTCAACCGTGATGGCGAGATCATGGAACGGGCAGTCCTTCCCCGGGAGGAAGAGCAGCTCTGTCTTGCCGAGGTTCAGCTTGAGGTGGTGATCCGTCATCCACACTGATATGTCTGCCAGACATGCAGAGATGCGATTCGCCACCTGGTTATCAGAAGGGGGAAAGGAGAAGATTAATTGTGTGTCGTCTGCATAGCAATGATAGGAGAGACCATGTGAGGATATGACAGAGCCAAGTGACTTGGTGTATAGCGAGAATAGGAGAGGGCCTAGAACAGAGCCCTGGGGGACACCAGTGGTGAGAGCACGTGGTGCGGAGACAGATTCTCGCCACGCCACCTGGTAGGAGCGACCTGTCAGGTAGGACGCAATCCAAGCGTGGGCCGCGCCGGAGATGCCCAGCTCGGAGAGGGTGGAGAGGAGGATCTGATGGTTCACAGTATCAAAGGCAGCCGATAGGTCTAGAAGGATGAGAGCAAAGGAGAGAGAGTTAGCTTTAGCAGTGCGGAGCGCCTCCGTGACACAGAGAAGAGCAGTCTCAGTTGAATGACTAGTCTTGAAACCTGACTGATTTGGATCAAGAAGGTCATTCTGAGAGAGATAGCAGGAGAGCTGGCCAAGGACGGCACGTTCAAGAGTTTTGGAGAGAAAAGAAAGAAGGGATACTGGTCTGTAGTTGTTGACATCGGAGGGATCGAGTGTAGGTTTTTTCAGAAGGGGTGCAACTCTCGCTCTCTTGAAGACGGAAGGGACGTAGCCAGCGGTCAAGGATGAGTTGATGAGCGAGGTGAGGTAAGGGAGAAGGTCTCCGGAAATGGTCTGGAGAAGAGAGGAGGGGATAGGGTCAAGCGGGCAGGTTGTTGGGCGGCCGGCCGTCACAAGACGCGAGATTTCATCTGGAGAAAGAGGTCAAAGCACAGGGTAGGGCAGTGTGAGCAGAACCAGCGGTGTCGTTTGACTTAGCAAACGAGGATCGGATGTCGTCGACCTTCTTTTCAAAATGGTTGACGAAGTCATCCGCAGAGAGGGAGGAGGAGGGGGGGGGGGAGGATTCAGGAGGGAGGAGAAGGTGGCAAAGAGCTTCGTAGGGTTAGAGGCAGATGCTTGGAATTTAGAGTGGTAGAAAGTGGCTTTAGCAGCAGAGACAGAAGAGGAGAATGTAGAGAGGAGGGAGTGAAAGGATGCCAGGTCCGCAGGGAGGCGAGTTTTCCTCCATTTCCGCTCGGCTGCCCGGAGCAGGAGGGGAGGACCGAGCCGGCCTGGAGGATAGGGGACATAGAGAGTCAAAGGATGCAGAAAGGGAGGAGAGGAGGGTTGAGGAGGCAGAATCAGGAGATAGGTTGGAGAAGGTTTGAGCAGAGGGAAGAGATGATAGGATGGAAGAGGAGAGAGTAGCGGGGGAGAGAGAGCGAAGGTTGGGACGGCGCGATACCATCCGAGTGGGGGCAGTGTGGGAAGTTTTGGATGAGAGCGAGAGGGAGAAGGATACAAGGTAGTGGTCGGAGACTTGGAGGGGAGTTGCAATGAGATTAGTGGAAGAACAGCATCTAGTAAAGATGAGGTCAAGCGTATTGCCTGCCTTGTGAGTAGGGGGGAAGGTGAGAGGGTGAGGTCAAAAGAGGAGTGGAGTGGAAAGAAGGAGGCAGAGAGGAATGAGTCAAAGGTAGACGTGGGGAGGTTAAAGTCACCCAGAACTGTGAGAGGTGAGCCATCCTCAGGAAAGGAACTTATCAAGGCGTCAAGCTCATTGATGAACTCTCCAAGGGAACCTGGAGGGCGATAAATGATAAGGATGTTAAGCTTGAAAGGGCTGGTAACTGTGACAGCATGGAATTCAAAGGAGGCGATAGACAGATGGGTCAGGGGAGAAAGAGAGAATGTCCACTTGGGAGAGATGAGGATCCCAGTGCCACCACCCCGCTGACCAGAAGCTCTCGGGGTGTGCGAGAACACGTGGGCAGACGAGGAGAGAGCAGTATGAGTAGCAGTGTTATCTGTGGTAATCCATGTTTCCGTCAGTGCCAAGAAGTCGAGGGACTGGAGGGAAGCATAGGCTGAGATGAACTCTGCCTTGTTGGCCGCAGATCGGCAGTTCCAGAGGCTGCCGGAGACCTGGAACTCCACGTGGGTCGTGCGCGCTGGGACCACCAGGTTAGAGTGGCAGCGGCCACGCGGTGTGAAGCGTTTGTATGGTCTGTGCAGAGAGGAGAGAAGAGGGATAGACAGACACATAGTTGACAGGCTACAGAAGAGGCTACGCTAATGCAAAGGAGATTGGAATGACAAGTGGACCACACGTCTCGAATGTTCAGAAAGTTAAGCTTACGTTGCAAAAAATCTTATTGACTAAAATGATAGTTGGCTAGCTGGCTAGCTAGCAGTGTTGCTAGCAGTGTTGACTAGGTAGGAGAACGGCGGCGCTAGCTAACGGCGGCGCTAGCTAACCTCGATAATTACTCGATAATTACTCTAAACTACACAATTATCTTAGATACAAAGACAGCAAAGACAACTATGTAGCTAGCTAACACTACACTAATCAAGTCGTTCCGTTGTAATGTAATAGTTCCTACAGTGCTGCTATTCGGTAGAAGTTAGCAAAAAAAATCTTATTGACTATATCAAAGATTTAAGTTGTTTCCCATATTCCTCATCTCCTAGATACCCTGCATTCATACACCATATTCCACCCCCTGTTCTTTCCTTATCTAAACCCACCGAAAATGTTAACCCAGCATGATCACTAAAAGTTGTAAAAATATACTTAATATCCTTCATAAAATTCCTTAACCCTTCATTTACTAAAACCAGATCTATCCGTGTCTGTTTCAACTCCCCTAAAACCACCTGCCTTCTAGAAAATCCTCTCTTGTTCGGATTCTCGTCCCTCCATATATCAATCAAACTGTTTTCAAACATAATCTTCCTTAAAACCCCCCTAGATACGTCACTTCTAAAAATAGCTCCCCTTGTCATATCTAATCTATTCATTTTAACATTAAAATCTCCTACTAAAATACAGTTACCCTTGCACCATTTCCCTAATTCTAAAAATAAATTCCTTCGCTCTATCTCATTATTCGGCGCATAAATATTTATAATCCTAAAAACCCTATTCATATATTCAAAATCCAAAATTAAAATCCTCCCATTATTATCATTATATATCTTCTTCACATTTTCTACTACATCCTTCCTTAATAAAATTGCAACCCCACTTGAATTCCCCCTGCCATTGTTTACATAAATAAAATCCCTCCATATTTTTTGTACTTCTAAAACACATACATTATCCCAGTGCGTCTCTTGAATACATAAAATATCTGAATTCTTCATTTGTACTATTCTATTAAATTTTCCCATTGTTCTCAAACCATTTGCATTTATTGACATTATATTGACCATTCTAATAAATAATAAAATAATAAAATATAATTTCATTATCCTCTACCTGTTATCCAGTTTCTTTCCTCTTCCACCCTTTCTCACCCCCTCCTCCCGCCGCTTTCCTCTTCCTGTATCTTTCCTTCGTTCTTTCAATCTTTTCCCCATCATCCGTGTCCGATATCTCCTCCAAGTCCATTTTATCCAGCCAACTCAACTTCTTGACATCCACATCCGTTGTGCTCCCCGTGTTCATCTCCGTTTCTGGTATAGTCGTTGTGCTCCCCGTGTTCATCGCCGTCTCTGGTATTGTCATCGTTGTGCTCCCCGTGTTCATCTCCGTCTCATGTATAGTCGTCGTTGTGCTCCCCGTGTACTCCGTTTCTGTTATTGTCATCAAACTCAAAACCCTCTCCCTTTCTTCACCCCCCGAGGTACTTGTTAGTGCTGTGCTTTCCCCCAAAACCTGTGAGTCCCCCGTGCTTCCCCCCAGTCCACTCCCCCCCCCCTCCTGAAAACTCCCTCTTCTTATTTCTGAATCCATACTGCTCCCAATTTCATTCATCTTCTGGTCCTTCTTCTCCCTTCTTCCTTCCTCCGTCTCTCCACCCTCCACCACGTCCTCTCCTCCTTCTTCTTCTCCTTCTTGCAACAATACAACTGCTTCCTCGAATAGTACTTGACTCCCCTCTTCAGCCATAACCTCTCCACAGTTGCACTCCGCCAATCTCTTTCTGCATCCACCACAAAAATTCCTTTCCTTCTCTCCGACACATTCTCTCGCATAATGGCCTTGATTGCTGCACTTGAAACACTTAAATTCAGGGCAGTCTTTAACTATGTGCCCGGGTTGAATACACAAACGACAAACTCTGACCTGTTTGTCATGAATTACCCTGAAGTATTCTGCTCCCTCCAGCGTCTCAATTCTTGTAGAATATGGCAATGATTTAACTTTTTCTGTGAATTTTACCTTGCAAAATCGTGTCCCGTCAACCACCTCCGTTCCTGGCCAAACTCTCCTCCTTATCTCCGAGACGGCCGTTACTCCCCAGCTACTCAGCTTGCCCAGTATCACACTATCTTCTATGTATACTGGGAGATTCATGAAAGACACCACCAATTCTTTCACATTCATATCTCTCGCCAGAATCCTGGTGTCCTTTATCCGTAATCCATCCATTAGACGTTCTTTTCCTTTTCCATTTCTCATCGTAATTTCATACTTCTTATCCCCTTTCATTCGGCATCCCACCACCTCTCCACACACCTCCTTAACTTCTCACGAGTCACCAACCCTGATCCGGTAGCAACCCCCCCCCCCCCCCCCCCACTGAGTAGCATAGCTAGCATAGCGTCACAAGTAACTTGTAGCATCTAAATATCATTAAATCACAAGTCCAAGACACCAGATGAAAGATACAGGTCTTGTGAATAAAGCCACCATTTCAGATTTTTAAAATGTTTTACAGGGAAGACAGAATATGTAAATCTATTAGCTAACCACGTTAGCAAAGGATTTTTTTACTCCCAATAGTTTTTTCCTGCGTCAGTAGCTATCACTAATTCGACTAAATAAAAATATATATAGCCACTAACCAAGAAACAACTTCATAAGATGACAGTCTGATAACATATTTATGGTATAGCATAGTTTTTTTTTGGAAAAATTTGCATTTTTCAGGTATAAATCACAGTTCTACATTGCAGCTGCAATCTGAAATAGTGCTGACCCAGCCAGAACAATTACAGAGACCAACGTCATATAACGAATTACTCATCTTAAAACATTTCAGAAAAATACACAGCGTACAGATATTGAAAGCCCAACATCTGGTGAATCCAAACAATATTTCAGATTTATTAAATGTTTTATAACGAAAACAAAATGTAGCGCTAAATTAGCATAGCTATACCAGGCAGATTCGGCTAGGCGCCCACGGCCAGTTCACATGCACAACAGATATGATATAACATCGTAAATTGGGTCTTACTATGGCTGATCTTTCATCAGAATGTTGATCAAAGTGTCCTTTGTCAAGATGAGTCGTTGGTTCCGTTCAGAATTGTTCCTTTCCCACTCCATTTAGCACAGGTACTGGTCGAGTGGCACGGATCTCTCAAACGTAAATAAAATCAGACAACGGAACACCACAAAACTCCCGAAAAAATTCAAATAATCTGATTAAACTATATTGAAAAAACATACATTACGATGATATGGTCACATGTATCAAACAAAATTCGACACGGAGATAGTTTTCATCCATAACGCCAGCAAAACAGTACACAATCGCAGCTCCAACTCGTGCGAATCAGGAAACCGGAAGTTGTCGGTCACGCCAAAGAAATAGGTCTTATTTCACGTCAGTACCAGATAAACAAAGAATTTCTCCTCTGACGTCCTCTTGACACCCAGAGGAAGGCGAATGAAGTGTGTTTCTGGTCATAGGGGTCATGACCATATATAGGCAGAGCGTTGAAGCGAGCATAGACTTCTTGCATTCTACTTCTTGGTCAGGGAAAGTGCTGTCAAATGACTTGTGTATCACTCAGAGACAAAATTGAAACGGTTTTAGAAACTAGGGATTGTTTTCTTTCCAATGGTATTATTTATATGCATATAGTAAGAGCAATAATTGAATAAGAGGCAGTTTAATCTGTAGAGCAAATTATGCTAATGGTAAAATAGCACCCCCTGTATTCTCAAGAAGTTAATTGCTCGTAGTAGTTCCATTGTCGTCACCTTTTCTTCTCCTACCAACTCAATTGCCACCGTGTATTCTTTGCCATATTTCATTCCTCCTTTATCTTCATTTTTCTTCCGTTGCGCATTTTCGTTGTCCTTGTCCATTCCGTTTGTCGTTGCCATGTTGTCCGTCATAATAAATCAAAAAATGAATCCAAAAAAAAGCTCTCCCCCAAGCAGCAAACCTGCAAGGGGGGAAAACTAACCAAACTTAAAACTATTCAAATGAAAAAAACAATAAATTATATTGCGAAGTCCAAAAAAATCAACAAAAATAGCTCTCGAGCAAACACTCTCAAGCAAACACTCGCACCTGTCGTCACTTCACCAATCAGGAAGTGCTCACTCAGGTAGGTAAGGCCGTAAGCGAAGGAACAACTCTTGGTACACCATATAGAGTCAAAGTGAGTCTGATAAACAGACATTGCATTTTCACCAATTAGATAAGCAGCTTGAACTTTGGGTCACTCAAAAAGGGGAAGAAATTACATATACTGTAGCCATCACTTTTTAGCACAGATAGTTGGATGAAATACAAACAAACCTTGCTAACATTTCAAAGCGAGGGCACATATTTCAGCCTTGTGGGAAGAAACGGACAAATACAATGACTTCTGACAAATACATCATTAGCAACAATTTCCCATGCAGCTAGCCTACTAGCCAGAATAAATACACAAAAGCTCTGAATGTTGAAAAACTATTGCATTGTTCTGTGCTAAGGAGGAGCGCATGTATGGACAATTTCATATTGTAAGCGCATGGGGCGCGTATGACACATCATGACTGGGGGTGGGGTTAGAGCGGCTTCTCAACTATCTCTTGATTGAAGTACCAGCGTGGCATAAATACCATGCTGCATTTCGCAACATGATGTTTCCACAAAATGCCAACAATGTTTCGCTACAAACAAATGTTTCCACCTTTTGATTAGTCCACCTTTCGATTGGTCCACAAAATCTCTTTCAAAACTGACTTCAAAGATCTCCATAAGCACAAGTCAACCTCAAGGTTTATCATTAAACAAGACATCAGGGGAGAGCGCGAACGCAGTCCCCCACTACCATAAATTATGCAATCGAGATTTCCACATTTGGGAAATTCGCAGGGGTCAGCACAGCCAGAGTGCAATGGCTGAGCCTCGCACTGGGTGAACCGCCTTCTTGATCACGGTAGCTCCCTTGCCAGGTAAGTATGACTTATACACATCGGTGGAGGGCAAGTCTCTCCAGTGCCAACATTTTCGTCTAACGGTAACCACTTTGTGTTCTGATAATATCACATCACTTCGACCTGCGTGAAATGCCGTTTAGGAATCCACTTGCAGACAGAGTGGTGAAAAAGTTGTTTATTTTGTTTACTAGATTATATCAGTGAACCACTAGATTCCCATCATGCAACACTGTAGAAAAAATCACCAATGACTTTTTAATATCTTAATTAACCTGTCTGATATCACAAATGTATGCGATATGACGAAATACAATCACATTCAGACACACACACAGACAAATGCATGAAACCAATTGATTTATTATCGATAACATCTCACATTCTCTTGTGCTTTTGATTTACTCCGTAAAAGAAGGGTTGTAATTCCACCATGGAAAACACAGGGCCATCAGACATCAGTCCAGTTCCTCTCCTCACCAGCATTAATTCCTCTGATCATTTGAACAGGGCGAGGGAGCACAAAGCACACACAAGCTGCATTCAGTAACAATATTCTTATTTGTCTTATAAATAAAAGGCAGTTGCTCCCTGACAACACAAGGAACTTTGATCGTATTAAAAGGGCAGGGGAGACTAGCCCATATAAACTGAATTTAGTCAATTCAGCATCAAACGCTTACTACAAGGCAGTGTTGCTGATTAAAAATTGCAAGAGCACACCCTAGTGGAAAAAATGCTTACAGCACCTGGTATTCCCAGGCAGCCTCCCATCCAAGTACTAACCAGGCCCGACCCTGCTTAGCTTCCGAGATCATACGAGATCGGGTGTATTTTATTTATTTTTTTCTTTTTATTATAATAATGTCAAAGTAATTTACAACCAAATCACATTAATACTAACAATCTTTCAATTAATTTCATTCCTTGTACATCAGCAAAAAAAAAACAATTTTCCAAAACACCAAATTAAACATTACACCATTTCAGAAGTTAACCCTAAATCCCCCTCCTCCCTCCTCCATAGACACTAAAGTACTCCCCTTTATAAACATACTTTCAAATTTCTCTAGTTTTGCATTATACATTACTTTCATCTGCTTTCTTAAACCTGCTTTAAAGATTACCCAGACATTCAACTTTTTCCCTTCAAAATGTTTCATATTCCTTCTACAGTAAATTGCATACCTCACAAAACTCAAAACAATAATCAACAGGTACACATTCACACCCAAACATTTCCCCACCACTCCAAATAATATTAACCTATCCCATGCAAAGCTTTCTAAAAACTCTCTTCTCCAGTGCCTCCACAACAAAAGTTTTACTTCATTGAAAAAATCTGTCAGACATGGACATTCAACAAATAAATGCAACAAAGACTCTGGCTTCATCATACACACATCACATTCCCGCCGTACATTCCTGTTTATCTGATGTAAAACAATATTTGTGTATATACGATTATGCCGTAACATAAAATCCATGTTCTCACAATTCCGTTTATTCCCAAACAAAACCAAATTCTCCCACAGCAAAGAAACATCCAAATCAATAAACATTTTTCTCCACATCCTCTCACCCGCAGGCCTTACACACACATGCTTCAACATACACTTGTACAATCTTTTCTGTGTTACTTTTGATAATAATTGTTTCCCCGATCCTTTACCTACATATAAACTTGGCAGCACATACAAGTCCTCATATTCCCCCTCCCCATTTATCACTTTTATCCACTCACCCGGAATGCATTATTTAATTTTTTCATATACCTTTAATACTACTTTACTCTCCACTGTATCATCAATCTCCCACACAGTATCCAGAATTGCCTGCCCCCTTAGAAACCCAGGTATAACCTCGTAAAGAAAATCTTTTACCAATATTAACCCAGCCTTCATAAACAATTTGTTGTACAGCACTTTCCCACCACTCTCTATTTTCGGATTTAGAAACACAGGCTGATTAAATATGTTGTCCTTATGTGTACATGTGTACTCAATCTGAGGAAGAAATTCCCCCCATGCCAAGAACACCTCCTTATAGAACTCAGGCAAATCCTCCAACATATCCTTCTTCCATGACATCAATAATCCACTTTCTTCACAACCCCCACTTCTGTACAAAAAATATTTAAAAAACCTTTTCCATCCATAATCTATCTCCCCATATAAGTATTTTTGCACAGTTTTTATTCTCATTGCTTTTCTCTTCACATCCAAATCCACCAATTTCAACCCTCCATCCTTTAAATCCAAGATAAGAGTTGCCCTTGCAATCCTAGTCCCCTTCCCCTCCCATAGGAAATCTGTAACCATACCATTGAATTCTTTTAACACCCATTGTGGCATATCCAACGAACTTAAAACATAGATACATTTGGATGCCACCAATGAATTAATCACTACCACTTTCCCCCTCAAAAACAGTTTTCTTGCCTTCCAATAGGATAGAGTATGTTTTATTTTATTCAAAACCCCAGTCCATGTCACATCTCTCGTCCCTTTTTCATCCACCCCCAAAACCACCCCTAAAGTCCTTATATTACCTTCAGCTTTTTTGAAAGGGAATCCACAGTCCACCTTTTCATCTATCCCCACATACGTTATTTCAGATTTTTCAACATTAAGTTTTGCCCCTGATGCCTTGCCATATACCTCAAAGCACTCCATTACATTCTTCACACTTTCAACATCTATCACAGTACATGTAGTATCATCCGCATATTGCTGTATAACTCTCTCCCCCCCCATCCGGTATCCGTATACCTCAAATTAATTTGTTTGCTTTAATCATTGCTGCAAGCGGCTCCACCGATAAACTATAAAGAGCAGCTGATAACGGACATCCCTGCCTAACAGATCTCTCCAGAGGAAAAGAATCTGTTAAAATCCCATTACATTTTGCTCTGCTCCTTGCAGATCCATTCAGTAATCTAATCCAACCTATCATTCTTTCACCAAAACCAAATTTCCCAAGTGTACGCAGTAGAAAGGAATGATCAACTCTATCAAAAGCCTTATTTAGATCCAAACTCATCACAAACCCCCCTTCCTTCCCCATATGCTTTATCACATCCCTTATTGTTCCCACTGTGTCAGAAATATCCCTCCCTGGTACACTATATACTTGTGTCTCTGCTATTACTCCTCCCATAACATTTTTAACTCTATTAGCTAAGACCTTGGCTAAGATCTTATAATCACAATTTAAAAGTGTCAACGGTCGATAATTATCCAAATTTACACGACTCCCTTTATTTTTATACAATATGGTTAAAACTCCTGTGGCCAGCGAATCTGGCACCACTTGAGTCTTTTCAATATATTCATACAGTTTTCTTAAAATTGGAGCCAACAAATCTGCAAAAGATTTATAAAACTCTGCAGTTAGGCCATCAGACCCCGGGCTCCTATTGCAATTAGCAGCTAATATGGCCTCCTTAATGTCAGTTAGACTCATATCTTCATCACACATGTTTTTTTCCCCTTCTGTTAACTTAGTATCCACATGATCAAGCACCTTATCCATACAGGAATCATTAACCTCTTGTTTTTTAAATAAGCATTCATAATATCTCTCGACCGTATCCAGAATCCCCACCAAATCATTAACCTTTTCCCCCTTATCATTAATTAACTCCATAATATAAGTCTTCTCTTGCCTTCTTTTTTCTAAATTCAAGAAAAAAGAAGTACACCTTTCCCCCTCTATCGCATATTGCACTCTACTCCTTACAATCGCCGCATAACATTTCTTCTTCTCATATTCATCAAGTACATCCTTAGCCAGTAAATAATCCTCCACCCCATGATCTTCATCCTTTTCTATACACTCAAGCTCATATTGAACCTTCTGACGTAGTTCCCTCTCCTTTTTCAAAAAATAATTCCTCTTAACAGCATATTTTATAGTCAATTCCTTACATTTGATTTTCAGCTCATCCCACCACAACCCCATATTCTCCTCCATTAACTGCTGTCTTTTGGCCCTCCCAATACATTCTGATATCATTTCAATATACACTGCTCAAAAAAATAAAGGGAACACTTAAACAACACAATGTAACTCCAAGTCAATCACACTTCTGTGAAATCAAACTGTCCACTTAGGAAGCAACACTGATTGACAATAAATTTCACATGCTGTTGTGCAAATGGAATAGACAAAAGGTGGAAATTATAGGCAATTAGCAAGACACCCCCAATAAAGGAGTGATTCTGCAGGTGGTGACCACAGACCACTTCTCAGTTCCTATGCTTCCTGGCTGATGTTTTGGTCACTTTTGAATGCTGGCGGTGCTCTCACTCTAGTGGTAGCATGAGACGCAGTCTACAACCCACACAAGTGGCTCAGGTAGTGCAGCTCATCCAGGATGGCACATCAATGCGAGCTGTGGCAAGAAGGTTTGCTGTGGCTGTCAGTGTAGTTTCCAGAGCATGGAGGCGCTACCAGGAGACAGGCCAGTACATCAGGAGACGTGGAGGAGGCCGTAGGAGGGCAACAACCCAGCAGCAGGACCGCTACCTCCGCCTTTGAGCAGGAGGAGCACTGCCAGAGCCCTGCAAAATGACCTCCAGCAGGCCACAAATGTGCATGTGTCAGCATATGGTCTCACGAGGGCTCTGAGGATCTCATCTCGGTACCTAATGGCAGTCAGGCTACCTCTGGCGAGCACATGGAGGGCTGTGCGGCCCCACAAAGAAATGCCACCCCACACCATGACTGACCCACCGCCAAACCGGTCATGCTGGAGGATGTTGCAGGCAGCAGAACGTTCTCCACGGCGTCTCCAGACTCTGTCACATGTGCTCATGTGCTCAGTGTGAACCTGCTTTCATCTGTGAAGAGCACAGGGCGCCAGTGGCGAATTTGCCAATATTGGTGTTGTCTGGCAAATGCCAAACGTCCTGCACGGTGTTGGGCTGTAAGCACAACCCCCACGTGTGGACGCCGGGCCCTCATACCACCCTCATGGAGTCTGTTTCTGACTGTTTGAGCAGACACATGCACATTTGTGGCCTGCTGGAGGTCATTTTGCAGGGCTCTGGCAGTGCTCCTCCTGCTCAAAGGCGGAGGTAGCGGTCCTGCTGCTGGGTTGTTGCCCTCCTACGGCCTCCTCCACGTCTCCTGATGTACTGGCCTGTCTCCTGGTAGCGCCTCCATGCTCTGGACACTACGCTGACAGACACAGCAAACCTTCTTGCCACAGCTCGCATTGATGTGCCATCCTGGATGAGCTGCACTACCTGAGCCACTTGTGTGGGTTGTAGACTCCGTCTCATGCTACCACTAGAGTGAGAGCACCGCCAGCATTCAAAAGTGACCAAAACATCAGCCAGGAAGCATAGGAACTGAGAAGTGGTCTGTGGTCACCACCTGCAGAATCACTCCTTTATTGGGGGTGTCTTGCTAATTGCCTATAATTTCCACCTTTTGTCTATTCCATTTGCACAACAGCATGTGAAATTTATTGTCAATCAGTGTTGCTTCCTAAGTGAACAGTTTGATTTCACAGAAGTGTGATTGACTTGGAGTTACATTGTGTTGTTTAAGTGTTCCCTTTATTTTTTTGAGCAGTGTATTTTTCCTCCTCTAACAGGCTATTATTTAAACACCACATCCCACCAGATTTAGTAGGTGTCTTTTCTACACAAGAAAATACCAACGCAGCATGATCACTAAAAGTTGTAAAAACATACTTAATATCTTTTATAAAATCCCTTAAACCCTCTTTTACTAAAACCAGATCTATCCTCGTTTGTTTTAAAACCCCTAAAACCACCTGCCTTCTAGAACATTCTCTATTTTCAGGATTTTCCTCCCTCCATATATCAATCAAACTGTTTTCACACATAATCTTCCTTAAAACCCCCCTAGATACGTCACTTCTAAAAATAGCTCCCCTTGTCATATCTAGTCTATTCATTTTAACATTAAAATCTCCTACTAAAATACAGTTACCCTTGCACCATTTCTCTAATTCTAAAAATAAATTCCTTCGCCCTATCTCATTATTCGGCGCATAAATATTTATAATCCTAAAAACCCTATTCATATATTCAAAATCCAAAATTAAAATCCTCCCATTATTATCATTATATATCTTCTTCACATTTTCTACTACATCCTTCCTTAATAAAATTGCAACCCCACTTGAATTCCCTCTGCCATTGTTTACATAAATAAAATCCCTCCATATTTTTTGTACTTCTAAAACACATACATTATCCCAATGCGTCTCTTGAATACATAAAATATCTGAATTCTTCATTTGTACTATTCTATTAAATTTTCCCATTGTTCTCAAACCATTTGCATTTATTGACATTATATTGACCATTCTAATGAATGATAAAATTATTAAATATAACTTCATTATCCTCTACCTGTTATCCAGTTTCTTTCCTCTTCCACCCTTTCTCTCCCCACCGCTTTCCTCTTCCTGTATCCTTCCCTCGTTCTTTCCATCTTTTCCCCATCATCCGTGTCCGATATCTCCTCCAAGTCCATGCTATCCAGCCAACTCACCCTCTTGTCATCCACCTGCGTTGTGCTCCCCGTATTCATCTCCGTTTCTGGTATAGTCGTTGTGCTCCCCGTGTTCATCGCCGTCTCTGGCACCATCATCGTTGTGCTCCCCGTGCTCATCTCCGCCTCCATTATTGTCCTCAAATCCAAAACCCTCTCCATTTCTTCACCCCCCGAGGTACTTGTTAGTGCTGTGCTTTCCCCCAAAACCTGTAAGTCTCCCGTGCTTCCCCCCAGTCCACTCCCCCCCTCCTCCTGAAAACTCCCTCTTCTTATTTCTGAGTCCATACTGCTCCCAATTTCAGTCATCTTCTGGTCCTTCTTCTCCCTTCTTCCTTCCTCCTTCTCTCCACCTTCCACTACGTCCTCTCCTCCTTCTTGCGACAATACACCTGCTTCCTCGAATAGTGCTTGACTCCCCTCTTCAGCCATCACCTCTCCACAGTTGCACTCCGCCATTCTCTTTCTGCATCCACCACAAAAATTCCTTTCCTTCTCTCCGACACATTCTCTCGCATAGTGGCCTTGATTGCCACACTTGAAACACTTAATTTCCGGGCAGTCTTTAACTATGTGCCCGGGTTGAATGCACAATCGACAAACTCTGACCTGTCTGTCATGAATTACCCTGAAGTATTCTGCTCCCTCCAGCGTCTCAATTTTTGTAGAATATGGCAATGATGTAACTTTTTCTGTGAATTTGACCTTGCAATATCGTGTCCCGTCAACCACCTCCGTTCCTGGCCAAACTCTCCTCCTTATCTCCGAGGCGGCCGTTACTCCCCAGCTACTCAGCTTGCCCAGTATCCCACTATCTTCTATGTATACTGGGAGATTCATGAAAGATACCACCACTTCTTTCACATTCATATCTCTCGCCAGAATCCTGGTGTCCTTTATCCGTAATCCATCCATTAGACGTTCTTTTCCTTTTTCGTCTCTCATCGTAATTTCATACTTCTTTTCCCCTTTCATTCGGCATCCCACCACCTCTCCACACTCCTCCTTAATTGCTCGTAGTACTCCCATTGTCGTCACCTTTTCTTCTCCTACCAACTCAATTGCCACCGTGTATTCTTTGCTATATTTCATTCCTCCTTTATCTTCATTTTTCTTCCGTTGCGCATTTTCGTTGTCCTTGTCCATTCCGTCTGTCTTTTCCATGTTGTCCGTCATATTACAAAATTGAATCCAAAAAAGCTCTCCCCCAAGCAGCAAAACTGCAAGGGGGGAAGACTAACCAAACTTCAATCTATTCAACTGAAAACAACCAATATATTATATTGCGATATCCCAAAAATAAACTAACAAAGCTCTCGAGCAAACACTCTCAACCAAACACTCGCTCACAGCTCAAAGCTCGCACCTGTCGTCACTTCTCCAATCAGGAATGGTGCATTCAGGCTGGTATGGCCGTAAGCGAAGGGCAAACTCTTGGTACACTATATAAAGGCAATGTGTCGCTCACTCATCGGGAGACAGAGAAATGTCCACGTTGTGACTCAACACACTGAAAAAGCTCAAACCTTGCTTACATTTCCAGGCCATATATTTCACTCTTGGGGGGTGGGGGGTGGGTGGGTGGGGGGCATATCCTATGTTGACACTTATGACAACTTCATGGACTAGGGCCCTATAAAATACGGCACGGAATCACGGAATCCAGACATTCAAACAGAAATTCAACATTATTCAAAAAAAAATTGAACTAAGGAGGAAGTCAACTAAATCCCCAAAAGAGAACGATACAACGCAGAATGAACCACGCTACACACGCATGACACAAGAGAACCCTCTACTGGAGCAAAAAGCTTACAGCACCTGGTATTCCCAGGCGGTCTCCCATCCAAGTACTAACCAGGCCCGACCCTGCTTAGCTTACGAGATCGGGCGTATTTTTTTTACATCTTTTATTATGAAAAAAACACATAATATTTACAACATTCAATCAATAATAAAAAGGATGAACAATTCATCCTTTTACAAAATCAAAAAATAAAATAAAATAAAACCTATTAAAGCCCCAATCATCCACCAAAACCAATTAATAATTAAAAACAAGTTTTCCCTTCGACTCAATTTCAATAAAAGTGCTCCCCCACAGAAACAATTTTTCAAAATTACATCCACCATATTTATATATTACTTCTATATCTTTCTCTAAAATACTTCTAAATAAAACCTCCACACTCAAAATTTTCCCTTCATAATGTCCCAAATTCCTTCTTAGTCTTACAGCGTATCTGGCATGACTAAGAACAAAATTCATCAAATTAAAATTAAAAACTTTGCTTTTCCCAGTTAAACCAAAAAGAAACAACCTCCTCCACTCAACCCCAGCAACAATCTCTTCTCCCCAATGTTGTACTAAAATCCCCTTTAAAAACTTATGAAACTCTTCTAATCTACTACATTCAACAAAAAAGTGCATAAAATTTTCCACCCCCATACCACAAATATCACATTCTCTTTTAATATCTCTATTTATTTGATGTAAAACCACGTTCGTAAAAATCCTATTATGTTTCAATTTAAAATCATTGTCTTCACATTCTATAGAATTATATTTTACATTTACATTCTTCCATATTGATTTCACATCTATATTTGCAAACACCCTAGACCACACTTTTTCCGAAGCAGGAGTTTTTATCTCTCTTAAAATACATTTTTCATAAACCTTTTTAACTTTCAAACCTGACAAATCATACTTCTTCCCATTACTTTCATAATATAAAACCGGTAAACCCCTAGCTCTTGTAGCCACCTCTTTATTTATTAAAACACCCCACTCCCCAAGAAGACATCCTACTATTCTCTTATACATGTTCTCCACAGTAGTTCTACTTATTTCATCATTTTCTTCAACCACATTATCAAATATTGCCTGACATGGAAGGAACCCCGGAATGACCTCATATAAAATGTCCCCAATCTGTCTCATCCCAGCCCTCATAAAATATTTACAAAACAACATCTTATTATTATACTGTATCTTGGGATTTAAAAAAATTGGCTGATTTAAAATATTGTCTAAAATGGTACACTCATAATAAATATTTGGTAAAAACTCCCCCCAAGCCTCAAACACTTCTCTATAAAACAAAGGTATATTACCTAACATTTCCTTTTTCATACACATCAATAAACCATTGTCCCCCATCCTCCCAGCCTCCTGCAAATACTCTTTAAAAAACCTTTTCAACCCATAATCTAATTCACCATATAAATATTTACGTACCATTTTGACTCTAATTGCTTTTTTCCTCACATTTAAATCCACCAACTTTAAACCCCCCTCCTCATAATCTGCAATCAAAGTTTTAAAAGAAATTTTCGCACCTTTCCCATCCCATAAAAAATCAACTAAAATCTTATTTATTTCCGATAAAACCCATTCTGGTACGTCTAAAACATTCATGACATGAATAAAAATAGACATCAGCAAGGAATTTACAACAATTACTTTCCCTTTTAATTTCAAAGACCTCCCCCTCCACATATTTACCACCTTTCTAACTTTATTTATTACACCACTCCATGTCAGATCCCTAGCTTCCTGTTCCTTCACCCCTAAAAACACACCTAACACCTTAAAATAATCATTTACTATTTTAAAAGGAAAAGTCCCCTCATTAATCTTCCCAACATACATTATTACTGACTTCTCCATATTCACTTTTGCTCCTGAGGCTTGCTCATATATTTTAAAACACTCCATCACCCTTTTAACACTTCCCTCATCTCTAACTGTTATTGTGGTATCGTCTGCATATTGATGAATTAAACTAAAACCTCCTTGCGGAGTCTCTACACAATTTATAAAATGATCTTTTTTAAGGTATGCCGCTAAGGGTTCTACCGATAAAACAAACAATAATGCTGATAAAGGGCACCCCTGTCTCACTGATCTCTCAAGAATAAAAGAATCTGTTAAAACCCCATTACATTTTACCCTACTTTTTGCCTTTCTATATAATAATTTTATCCATCCTATTATTCTATTTCCAAACCCATATTTTTCCAGTACCCTAAACATAAAATCATGTTCCACCCTGTCAAAAGCTTTATTAAAATCTATACTTAAAACAATTCCCCCTCTCTTATCGCTATTCATTTTATTTATCACATCTCTAAGTGTAATAATAGTATCAGCTATGTCTCTTCCAGGCACACTATAATTTTGTGTAGGTGCTATAATATCATTTAAAACCATCTTCATCCTATTTGCCAATATCTTAGCTAAAATCTTATAATCTGAGTTTAATAAACTAATTGGCCTATAATTTTCCAGTTTCAATTTGCTCCCCTTATTTTTATATAAAAACGATATCAGCCCTGTCACCATGGAGTCTGAAACAGTATTATTATCTTCCATATATTGATACACTTCCATTAAAATCGGTGCTAAAAAACTTTCATACATTTTATAAAACTCTGCAATTAGTCCATCTACTCCAGGACTTTTATTTATTTGTAAACCCTTAATTGCATCTTTCACTTCATCCACTGTTATCTTCCTATCACATCTTTGCTTATCCTCAACACCAATTTGCACATCCACACTACCTAAAATCTCCTTTACACACCCCTCATCCACCTCCCCTTTCTTAAATAAATCCTTATAAAAATTCTGTACAGTTTCTAATATCTCAACATAATCATTTACCACTTCACCCTTTTCATTTTCTATCTCACTAATATATGATTTCGTCTGTTTAGTTTTCTCTAAACCAAGAAAAAAAGACGTACATTTCTCCCCTTCCAACACATATTTTGCCCTACTTCTAATAGATGCCCCCTTACACTTATCTATTTCACATTTGCTCAATTGTGCCTTTAAATCTAAAAACCTTTCAATATTATAAATAGGCTCAATATCACATTTCTTCATTCAATTTTGCTCTTAAATAATTTTCTTCTCTTGTCATCCTACTCCTCTTCTTCCTTGCATATCTAATACTAAAAACTTATTTTTTTCTTAACATTTTCCCACCACTGGCACTTATCATTCCCTTTTTGCTTATCCTCCATTTCATGTTCTATCAAAGATTTAAGTTGTATTCCATATTCCTCATCACCTAGATACCCTGCATTCATGCACCATATTCCCCCCCCCTTTCCTTTCCTTATCTAACCCCACCGAAAATGTTAACCCAGCATGATCACTAAAAGTTGTAAAAATATACTTAATATCCTTCATAAAATTCCTTAACCCTTCATTTACTAAAACCAGATCTATCCGTGTCTGTTTCAACTCCCCTAAAACCACATGCCTTCTAGAAAAACCTCTCTTGTTCGGGTTCTCGTCCCTCCATATATCAATCAGACTGTTTTCACACATAATCTTCCTTAAAACCCCCCTCGATACGTCACTTCTAAAAATAGCTCCCCTTGACATATCTAATCTATTCATTTTAACATTAAAATCCCCAACTAAAATACAGTTACCCTTGCACCATTTCCCTAATTCTAAAAATAAATTCCTTCGCTCTATCTCATTATTCGGCGCATAAATATTTATAATCCTAAAAACCCTATTCATATATTCAAAATCCAAAATTAAAATCCTCCCATTATTATCATTATATATCTTCTTCACATTTTCTACTACATCCTTCCTTAATAAAATTGCAACCCCACTTGAATTCCCTCTGCCATTGTTTACATAAATAAAATCCCTCCATATTTTTTTTACTTCTAAAACACATACATTATCCCAGTGTGTTTCTTGAATACATAAAATATCTGAATTCTTCATTTGTACTATTCTATTAAATTTTCCCATTGTTCTCAAACCATTTGCATTTATTGACATTATATTGATCATTCTAATAAATAATAAAATATAATTTCATTATCCTTTACCTATTATCCAGTTTCTTTCCTCTTCCACCCTTTCTCTCCCCCTCTTCCCACTGCTTTCCTCTTCCTGTATCCTTCCCTCGTTCTTTCAATCTTTTCCCCATCATCTGTGTCCGATATCTCCTCCAAGTCCATGTTATCCAGCCAACTCCCACTCTTGGCATCCACCTCCGTTGTGCTCCCCGTATTCATCTCCGTTTCTGGTATAGTCGTTGTGCTCCCCGTGTTCATCGCCGTCTCTGCCACCGTCATCGCTGTGCTCCCCGTGCTCGTCTCCGTCTCATGTACAGTCGCCGTTGTGCTCCCCGTGCTCATCTCCGCCTCCGTTATTGTCCTCAAATCCAAAACCCTCTCCATTTCTTCACCCCCGAGGTACTTGTTAGTGCTGTGCTTTCCCGCAAAACCTGTGAGTCCCCCGTGCTTCCCCCCAGTCCACTCCCCCCCTCCTCCTGAAAACTCCCTCTTCTTATTTCTGAGTCCATACTGCTCCCAATTTCATTCATCTTCTGGTCCTTCTTCTCCCTTCTTCCTTCCTCCTTCTCTCCACCCTTCACCTCTTCCTCTCCTCCATCGTCTTCTTCTGCTCGGGGTGATACATCAGCCTCCACAAAAAGATCCTGGCTCCCCTCCTCATTCACAACCTCTCCACAGTTGCACTCCGCCAATCTCTTTCTACATCTTCATTTTCGTTGTCCTTGTCCATTCCTTTTGTCGTTGCCATGTTGTCCGTCATAGTAAATCAGAAAATGAATCCAAAAAAAGCTCTCCCCCAAGCAGAAAAACTGCAAGGGGGGAAAACTAACCAAACTTAAAACTATTCAAATGAAAAAACCAATATATTATATTGCGAAATCCAAAAAATAAACAAAAATACCTCTCGAGCAAACACTCTCAAGCAAACACTCACTCACAGCTCAAACACTTGCACCTGTCGTCACTTCTCCAATCAGGAAGTGCTCACTCAGGTAGGTAAGGCCGTAAGCGAAGGAACAACTCTTGGTACACCATATAGAGTCAAAGTGAGTCTGATAAACAGACATTGCATTTTCACCAATTAGATAAGCAGCTTGAACTTTGGGTCACTCAAAAAGGGGAAGAAATTACATATACTGTAGCCATCACTTTTTAGCTCACACGTCACGCTCCTCTGGTCATCCAGGTATCGGTCAGACAGTGCGCTGATAAAATTAGTCACTAACCAAGAAACAACTTCATCAGATGACAGTCTTATAACATGTTATACAATACATTTATGTTTTGTTCAAAAATGTGCATATTTGAGGTATAAATCATAGTTTTACATTGCAGCCACCATCACAAACAGCACCAAAGCAGCCAGAATAATTACAGAGAGCAACGTGAAATAATAAATACTCATCATAAAACATTTATGAAAAATACATGGTGTACAGCAAATGAAAGATAAACATCTTGTGAATCCAGCCAATATTTCCGATTTTTTTAAGTGTTTTACAGCGAAAACACAATATAGAATTATATTAGCTTACCACAATAGCCAAACACACAAACGCATTTATTCACCGCAAAGGTAGCTTTCGCAAAAACCAGCAATAGATATAAAATTAGTCACTAACCTTTGGACAACTTCATCAGATGACAGTCTTATAACATCATGTTATACAATACATTTATGTTTTGTTCGAAAATGTGCATATTTAGAGCTGCAAATCGTGGTTATACATAGTGAATATGTAGCAACATTTCCCCAGAATGTCCGGAGATATTTTGTACACTCACCTAATCTGACCAAAGAACTCATCATAAACTTTACATAAAAATACTTGTTGTATGGAAAATGAAAGATACACTGGTTCTTAATGCAACCGCTGTGTTAGATTTTTAAAAATAACTTTACCACAACATACAGCTTGGGTTACTGTGAGACAGCGCTCACCAACACGGCGGAGAATAGGCATCAACATATTACACAGAAATACGAAATAACATCATAAATGTTGCCTTACTTTTGCTGAGCTTCCATCAGAATGTTGTACAAGGAGTCCTACTTCCAGAATAAATCGATGTTTGGTTTTAGAATGTCCATTTCTTCTGTCGAATTCGCGCCACAATGCTAGCAAAGGTTGCTAACATTCCCATCCTCTCTTGGCGCAAAGAACGGAAAACTCCAAAAGTCCCAATAAACGTTGAATAAACTGATAAAACTCGGTTGAAAAAACCTACTTTATGATGTTATTATCATATGTATCAAATAAAATCAGAGCCGGAGATATTCGCCGTGTATACCGAACGCTTTTCAGAAGACAATGTCGAGGTCCCTCGCGCGCCGTCGAAGACAAAGAAAATACCAGACCTGTCACTCCAAAAGCTCTTGTTCGGCCTCAGATCAAGCTAGACACCCCATTCCACCTTCCACTGCCTGTTGACATCTAGTGGAAGGCGTATGAAGTGCATACATATCGATAAATAAAAGCCAGTTGAATAGGCAGGCCCTGAAACAGAGCCTCGTTTTCAGATTTTTCACTTCCTATATGGAAGTTTTCTGCCAAATGAGTTCTGTTTTACTCACAGATATAATTCAAACAGTTTTAGAAACGTGAGAGTGTTTTCTATCCAATAGTAATAATAATATGCATATTGTATGATCTAGAACAGAGTACGAGGCCGTTTCATTTGGGCACGATTTTTTCCAAAGTGAAAACAGCGCCCCCGTATTGACAAGAAGTTTTAAGTGACCAAAAGCCCTGTCCGCCTCAGCCGACCACTGCAGACGTACCGGGCCCCCCTTCAGCAGTAAGGTAATGGGAGCCGCTACCTGACCAAAACCCCGGATAAACCTCCGGTAGTAATTGTCAAACCCTAGAAACCGCTGCACCTCCTCTACCGTGGTGGGAGTCGGCCAAGAAGGAGACGGACTGCTGGAAGAACAGGCATTTCTCAGCCTTGCCGTACAGGTCATGCTCCAACAGTCCAGCAGCCTGCGCACCAGGGACACATGCTCGGCGCGTGCAGCGGAGTATATCAGAATGTCATCAATATACACCACTACACCTGCCCGTGCAGGTCCCTGAAAATCTTGTCTACAAAGGCTTGGAAGACTGATGGAGCATTCATCAACCCGTACGGCATGACGAGGTACTCATAATGCCCTGAGGTAGTACTGAACTCCGTCTTCCACTCGTCTCCCTCCCGGAAACGCACCAGGTTGTAAGCGCTCCTGAGATCTAGTTTGGTGAAGAAGCGCGCCCCGTGCATTGACTCAATCGCTGTGGCTATGAGAGGTAGAAGGTAACTGTACTTCACAGTGATCTGGTTTAGGGCTCGATAGTCAATACACGGGCGCAGACTTCCCTCCTTCTTCTTCACAAAAAATTAACTTGAGGGGACAAATGTTTCCATATCCGCCGTCTCCGCCTGTGACAGGGGATACACGTGACTCCTGGGAAGTGCAGCGACTACCAGGAGATTTATCGCACAACCCCCCCCCGACGATGGGGTGGTAATTGAGTCGCCTTCTTTTTGGAGAAGGCGAGAGCCAAATCGGAATATTCGGGGGGAATGCGCACGGTGGAGACCTGGTCTGGACTTTCCACCGTAGTAGCACCAACGGAAACACCTAGACACCTCCCCGAGCACTCTCGCGACCACCCCGTGAGAGCCCTCCATTGCCATGAAACAGTGGGGTCATGACAGGCTAACCAGGGTAGGCCTAGCACCACAGGAAACGCAGGAGAGTCAATGAGGAAGAGACTGAGCGGGAACAGTGGTCTCCCTAATCAACCCTGACCCTAATGGTCGACTGTCTAAGGCGTGAACTGGGAAGGGCATAGCCACTGGAACAATGGGGATCCCTAAACTATGGGCAAATTATCTGTCTATAAAATTCCCAGTCGCGCCTGAATCGATGAACGCTTTATGCTGGGAATGCGGGGAAAACTCAGGAAAAGTAACATACAAAAACATGTGTGCAACAGAGGGCTCTGGGTAAGAATGGTGCCGGCTAACCTGGGGTGACGCCAGAGTGCCCTGCTTGCTGCCTCGACCCCCAGAGGACCCAACCCGGCACCGACCGGCAGTGTGATCTCTGCGGCCACAGATGGTGCACGTGAAGGAACCTCCTCCGGTCTCCCTGAGCGCAGCACCTCCCAGCTCCATGGGCATCGGAGCGCTGGTGCTGGGAGATGGAACCGACAGACTCCGCTCTGGACGTCTGTGGGTAGCCAGCACGTTATCCAGCCAACTAAAAATGGCATATCAGTTTGGATACTGTAATATTCATATGTGTAAACATACGGAATTATAATTGGATGCATTTTACCGCCATATCATACTGTGCTATGATTGGTTAAGACCACCCAAATGGTTAGGTCATGGTCAGTTTGATGCTGGTTGGCGATACGTGAACATTCCAGTTATAGCTAGCTAATAAAGAGCTACTTTAAGAAATATCCTGTAGTACTGCATTTTATTATTTTGTACAAAGTGTGCAAAACAAGGCTGCAACTGGGACAACATTTCGTTTTTGCAGGGAGGTGTTGTAAGGGGCTTAATACAGTTGTATTCCAGCCACTAGGGGGTACTCTGGTGAAGCCCATGGGAAATAAATAAATATAGTTTAAGTGAATTGGGAAGAGTACGAATGAAAAACTAAAGAAAGACTGTAAACGGCCGTTACCTGTGCTAACATGATTCAAAGTGAGGTAAACCGTAGTTTTCGCTTTGTAGTTTATACGATAAGCTCATTGGAAGGGTAAAATACACAGGATGTACATAAATGGTCATGAACACGTGACACAGAAAATAAAATATTGACAATTAGAAATTCAAAATGCATCTAAATATATTTCGTTCTGTCTATGGAATACATTAAAAAAAAATGTTTAAAAAAAAATATATATGTATAAAATATACTTCTCTGTACAGTAAGTAAATGAATCCTACAGACGAAGAACCATATACCGTAATTTCTGGACTATTAATCACACCTGAATATTAAAAAAATATATATATGTATTTTGTACATAAATAAGCCGCACATGTCTATAAGCCGCAGGTGCCTACCGGTACATTGAAACAAATGAACTTTACACAGCCTACGAAACACGGCTTGTAACAAAAATAAATAGGCTTTTAAACTAAACACGGCTTGTAACAAAAATAAATAGGCTTTAACGAAACACGGCTTGTAACAAAAATAAAAAAAATAGCAGTAAACAGTAGCCTACCAAGAAAGTCATTGGTCACTATCTTCCTCCTGTGCACTGAAACCACTGAAGTCATCTCCTTCGGTGTCGGAGTTGAATAGCCTCAGAATTGCTTCATCCGATGTTGGATCGTTTTCATTGTCGCTCTCGTCACTTTCATCCGGAGGCAAATTCCCCGCTGAGCTCATGCTGCCCTCTTCAACACGCAGCAGTCCAGCTTTTCGAAACCCGTTGATGATAGTGGATTCTTTGACAATGTTCCACGCTGTCAGGACCCACTGGCAGACTTGACCATAAGTTGCTCTTCGCATGCGGCCTGTTTTAGTGAAGGATTTCTCCCCACTTGTCATCCAAGCCTCCCACTGAACACGGAGCGCCACCTTAAATGCACGATTTACACTGATGTCGAGTGGCTGCAAATACTTTGTTGTGCCCCCAGGAATCACAGCTGGAATTGAGTTTGTCCTCTTGATGGCTTCTTTCACAGAATCTGTTATGTAGGCCCTCATGCTGTCCAACACGAGCAATGCCTTGTTCTTGAGAAAGAATCCTCCCGGTCGCTTGCCGTAACACTCCGTATGCCATTCATGCATTAGGCCTTCCGTCATCCATCCTTTCTTGTTGACTTTCACAACAATTCCTCTCGGGAATTTTTCTTTTGGCATCGTCATGCGTTTGAAAATCAACATCGGTGGAAGCTTTTCTCCCGATGCCGTGCAGCTCAGAACACAGGTGAAGTGCGTTTTTTCATGTCCAGTTGTTTTCAGCTTGACGGATAATTCGCCTTTCCTGTTGACAGTCCGAGTGAGAGGCAGGTCAAACGTCAGAGGAACCTCATCCATATTTATGATGTCGTGCGGGCCGATGGAATGCTCCACTATCTTTGCATCAGTGAATTTGCGTAAGTTTGAAAAAAAAATCTCGTAGTCGGGAGGGAGCTGCTGACACACACTCGTCCGTACCCTGATGGACAGGCCTTTACGTCTCATAAATCTTAGACACCTCTAAAATCCTCAAACTTCATTGCGGTGGCGATTGTTTTGGCTTTCAGTCGGATCTGCACAGTTGAAACACCTCGGCCGTCTGCTCTCTGTGTGTTGACCCAGTCTTCAAGCTAATTTTCTAGTTCGGGCCATCTGCTTTTCTTCCCTCTGAAAGCTTTTGTTGTCTTTTTGCACTGAGTCAGTTCCTCGCGCTGCTGTTTCCAACGTCTTATCATCGACTCATTAAGGCCAAGCTCCCGTGCAGCAGCTCTATTTCCTTTTCCAACAGCCAGATCAATCTCCTTCAACTTGAAAGCTGCATCATATGCATTTCTCCGTGTCTTTGCCATGATGAGGGTGACAAAATGACTACCGTAATCAGAATGATGGGAAGTTTGAGCGCGCTCGATTCACGTCACATTATGTGACGGTGCTCAGTTTTTTGGCGGCATGAATCTTGTGAAAGCGGGAAAAATCCATAAATTAGCCGCGTCATTGTATAAGCCGCGAGGTTCAAAGCGTGGGAAAAAGTAGCGGCTTATAGTCCGGAAATTACGGTATGTGACAATTTTTCCATTTTAAGATAATTAGTTATTTTTATATTATTAATTGTGTGTACCACATTAGGTGTTTTATGGTTGAAATAATTCACCATACCCATATCTTTCAACAACAATTGATATTTCTTTGTTATTTCAAAAAATAGTTGCACACTTGTATGAAGATGTGGTTATTTACAGGCAAATTGTTATATGCTATGGAGGTGCATTTGTTACTTTTTGTCAAAATAATTGTTCTGACAGCAATTTTTCCCCTGACAGAAAAGGAAGTCAAAGCGGACACCTACGAAGATGGCATCTCAGGTAAGCAGCACTGGGCTGTATTGACGTATCCTAAAAAAATGACATGTGCTGCTTTAGATATAACGGTCATATCTCAGTTATTGTTTTCTTTACTTTCAGAGAGCGAGCTGACCAAGGGGGTCGAAAATGTAGATATTGCCAGATGTTCACTGTGTGAGGACCAGGCCATGGAAGCTTTATTGCTGGCAAAGTGTCCCTAACCAGAGGTAATTAAACTGTTATGTGTTATTTTTCTCCATCTCTGCCTGTCTTGTTGTACATGGAATCTGTCTCACATGCATGAATTTTAAAAAAAACTTAAGATGTCAGCTGCTAATTTTCATATTTACAGCCATTTTCACTGGACTATCTGTTGCTGCTAAGTCATGGGTTAGCCTTGCAATAACCAAGTGGTGAGAAACACAGCCCTCTATATTTAAATGTTTCAGGTACACTTTGAAAGGAGATACTGTATGTGACGCAGACACCTATTGGCATTATCTTCTATTGTTTGTCCTCATTGGTCTGTTTTTCAGCTTAAAGTACTCTGTAGCCACTCACGTCATCCCTCTCCCCATAAATCCTCTAGGTTATATCAGCTGTTTTGTTGAACCTCTCCCGCATCTGAACTGGCTGACAGAGGGCACAGCCTGATCATAGGTGAGATGTCACTTGGTTGAGTCAACAGGAAGTATTATTAAAGAGACGCTTTACATTGAAACCCCAGAGTTAATGATCCAAGGTCAGTTTTGCATTTCACCTCCTGATTTAAGATGACTGACCGTGTTAGACAAAAAAAAACAAGGCTTAATCATGCTCTCTCGTCTGCAGGTATGTTTTGATGTGAGAGGAATCCAGTCCTGACAGCGCAATTGTGATGAACTGAGAGAATATTAGGGTAACACTGTCATTCATGAATCATATGCTATCTGCCGCTGTTCTTACCTCTCTCCCCACCTCGTCTTCTAATGCACACCATATGTGCATTGAAGTACAGATTTGCCTACTTTTTTTTTAACGAGGCAAGTCAGATAAGAATGACTGCCTAGGAACTGCCTTGTTCAGGGGCAGAAGGACAGATTTTTTTACCTTGTCGGCTCGGGGATTCGATCTTGCAACCTTCCGGTTACTAGTCCACCTGCCCGCCCAAGATTGAACTTGTAATTATAATATTACAATTAAAATGCACTTCTTTCAATAAAGCGTTTCACATTCTCCACTGGTTGAAATACTATCCTGTGTCCGTCCTCAGATTAATGGAGTTAAATGTGCATAGATTTTTCTCTCTATGAATTACAGATCAATCATATTTAGTCTATTGTATAGTTACAATGTGTAATCATTGATATCCCAGGAGCAGTAAACACTAAAGTGTATAATTGTAATGCATGCAGACACCGCATCATTTAAATAATGGCGTTTGATATGACTGAAAAATACTGTCTGTCATACCTGAACCGCACCTTTATTTGCCAAGGAAGAGTACATGATCGGTGAATATATTCAATGTACAGGCTACAATGTGGTAACTACAGTACATGTGTATATAGGACTTGCATCCTTGGCACATTAAAGTTATATTCTACTCTAGGCTTCATTAATGCCATTCAGACTTGAGGTTCATAGATTGGTATGAATATTAGTTCAGAACTTTACGTTTTAGGGTCCATACCCAGATCGGCTACATAGTTATTTTTAACCCGACACAATAAGCAAGTAAATAGTTAGCTATGTTACTTCAGCTGCATTGCAAAGCAAGCTTACACAATTGTGCAGTCAATGCGTTTGTCTCTACATTAACACATTCCTCTCAAATTGTACATTTGCTTGACTCGTTAAGACATCAGCCATCTTCGTTGAGCGCCACAAGGCAAGGGTGGCTCGCGTCAATTCGTCATCACAAAGCCTTGGGACCCAAATGCATTATGAGTGCTGTCGTGGCAATTTCCTGTATTACCAAATGAGGAGAGTTACAAACCACACACCAGTCAGAGTTATACTTAAACTTCATCTTTAATAATATGAGCTTTACCAAAGCCCTGTGACTTTCAACAATTCACAATCTATGAATTGTTGAGTTCCAACAATGGCAACAGATCTTTTATAGCAAAGATACACCCCTCTCAACTTACATGACGAACCACAGATCTTAGGAAAACTTCACAAAGGGCCGTTTACTTGAGAAAGGAGTATCCCTAAGGCCAGATTGTATTCGCTATAAATTATCGCTCAGTTTGGTCTCTAAAACGAGGTTCTAATCTCGTTCCTGGTACTTCGTAGTACCAAAATATTACCTCATCCAAGGCATAACTCAATATACTAAGTAGCATCAAAAGTCGTACTATAAATTCTCAGACAACAAAGATTCCTTTTAACCTTGCGCAATACCCTAGATGCAGTTGCACCCCTAAAAACTAAAAACTTTTGTCATAAGAAACTAGCTCCCTGGTATACAGAAAATACCCGAGCTCTGAAGCAAGCTTCCAGAAAATTGGAACGGAAATGGCGCCACACCAAACTGGAAGTCTTCCGACTAGCTTGGAAAGACAGTACATGCAAATTTATTTATATAGCCCTTCGTACATCAGCTGATATCTCAGCGCTGTACAGAAACCCAGCCTAAAACCC